>NW_006408624.1:9155968-9157795 GCF_000296735.1 Chrysochloris asiatica
CAGAATGCTCGCTAGAAGCCATGATAGCCAGACTTCAACTCTCATACTTGGGACATATTATAAGGAGGGACCGGTCTCCTGGATAAGGACACCAGCTTGGTAAAGTGTAGTATCAGTGAAGGAGAGGAAGAACCCCCTATAGCGACCCTGTATAGGGTTTCTGAGGAGCTGCTGGTGCGCTTGAATCACCAACCTTGTGGTTCAAACTAACTTTGCAGTCTAGCACATTAACCCACAGCGCCATACTAGGACTCCATTAGGATACATACTAAATTGTTTATAGGATTTTTTTTAGTGATGGTGGTGGTGATAGTGGTGGGGTCTGGGTGGGGATAGGAGCCCTGGTGGTGCAGTGGGTTAAGTGTTAGGCTGTTGAACCTGCCAGCACTCCTCAGAAGAAAGATGAGGCTGAGGCAGTCTGTTTCCATAAAGATTTACAGCTTTGGAAACCTTATGAAATAGGAGTGTGGTGCTTTAGGACAAGCACTAAACTGCTAACCATGAGGTCAGCTGTTCAAACTTACTAGCTGTTCCTCAGAAACCCTATACAGAGTTGCTGTGATTTGAAACTGATTCGATGGCATGTAACAACAACAACATATGTATTTTAATATTAGAGGATATCCAAGATCTGTTGGTCACAGAGTTAGGGAAAAATGTATCCCTTGTTGTTAAGTACTGTCGAGTCAGTTCTGACCCACAGCGACCCTATATAGGGTTTCCGAGGATCAGCTGGTGAGCTTGAACTGCTGACCTTGCACTTCAAATGGCTTTGCAGTCTGATGCATTAACTCACAGTGCCACACCAGGACTCCTTATAAAGCAGTGGTGTATAGAAAAAGTGTTGAAAGGCAGTCACTTAAAATATTATTTGTTGCATTTTAGCAAAGAATTCATGGGAACATGCACTTTATAGTTCTTGTGTTATTTATATAGTCAGTACTTTTTGCCATGTGTATTACCCTCTTAAATTAATTTTCATTTTATCAGCTGTTGTTTCAGTATTGTCTTTGCCCTCTCTCTCTCTTTTTGGGAGGGTGGGGGGAAGAGGGGAAGGAGGGATACTTTATTTCCTGGTCCCCGTGTCTTGTTTCACTCCTTTGTTTTGGGCGTGTGGGATACCCTTAAGGTGCTTTAAAAAAAAAAAAAAAAGTTATTGTAAATTGAGTGGTAGTTTACATGAGGGAACATCAGTTTTATATTTATCATTTCATTGCAATGATTACACTCTCCTCTGCATCATCATTGAACAATATCTGCTTCTATTTCCTGTTTGTTTTTTTTCTTAGGTGGGGAGGGGGGAATGTACACAAAAACACTCAGGAATATATAATCATTTAAACAACCAAAGGACACATTCTGTAAGCCTGCCTCCTGGCCACCAGCACTTGTCTGCCAGCACACAGCCTTAAGCCGCTTCTTGCGGAGGTTTCTTTACTCTAGATTTTTTTAGTAGACAATCTAGTAAAGGAATCTAGTTTGAAAATCATTTTTGCTCAAAATGTGAAGAGTATGTTACTTTTAAAAAACTCTCAAATATTTTGGCTATAAAAAGTAGTGAAGAACAAAATGCACACTCTTCTGCTTATTATCCAATCTTAGAAATGATTAAAACAATTAAAGCCACTGTGGGAGTTGGCGAAAATGAAAACAATTGAGAGCCTTTGCTTGGTTGACTGAAGCGGGCTCTCTGCTTGTTCTTATTTTTCCGTTTTTCTGGCCTGGCTTAGCAAGTCTTTATTTTTGATACTTAAAACTACACAGTACATAATGAATTGACACTTTGATCTTTTCTTGAATTATTACACAGTTTATCACCACATTCTT
>NW_006408624.1:9159231-9160779 GCF_000296735.1 Chrysochloris asiatica
GGCACTTAACAACAACAACAATATACAGCTTTGGAGTCCATGTGGTGCTTTAGTATAAATGCTAAACTGTTAATCGCAAGGTTGATGGTTTAGACTCACCAGCGACTCTTTGGAACCATATACAGGGTTGTTATGATTCAGAACTAATTTAATGTTTCTGAAAAACAACATGTGTAGCTTTAGTTCATTTATTTTTCACAGTAAGAAGTATTTCATTGTGTACGTTTATCACAGTTCATTTGTTCATTCTTTTATTGATGAATTTAAAAATTTTTACATCCTGGTGCATATATGCAAGAATTTAAGAGTATATGCCCTACACTTTTACTGTTAAGTATATTATTGTTGTTAGGTGCCATTGAGTTGGCTCTGTTCATAGTGACTCCATGACAACACAATAAAACATCTCTGGGTCCTGGGCCATCCTCAAAATCATTGTTATGTTTGACTTTTTTTTTTTTTTTTAATGTTTTATTGTGAATTATATGATAGTTTACATGGGAGAACATTAGTTTTACATTCATTCTATCGTATTATTGTTTCATTGCTATGGTTACAGTCCCCTCCATGCCTCATCAACCAACCAAAGGGTATACCCTGCAAGCCTGCCTCCTACAATTCCCACCCCCCACCACCCGTCTTCAGCCCACAGTCGTTCTCCGTCTCTGGATCTAAAGTCCCCAGCTGCTCCATTGCTCCACGTCATCGTCTCTTATGTTTGATTTTTGCAACTCAGTTCACTGTCATTCCATCTTGTTGAAGGTCTTTTTCACTGATCCTCTTCCTTGTTCCCTCCTGATGACACAGGACATATACAAAATATATGAGACAAAGTACATTGGCTTTAATTGTTGTTGTTGTTGTTAGGTGCCATCGAGTTGGTAACGACCCAGAGCGACCTTATACACAGCAGAATGAAACACTGCCCGATCCTGGGCCAACATCACTAGTCTGGGCCAACATCACTACTCTTGCCACACTTGAGTCCGTCGATGCTGCCACTTGGCCAATCCATCTCACTGGGGGGGTCTTCCTCTTTTTCTCTGACCAAACTTGATATCCTTCTCCAGTGACTGTTCCCCCCTGACAATGTCCGAAGTATGAGAGATGAAGTTTGGCCATCTTGGCCTCCAAGGAACAGTCTGGCTGCACGTCTTCCAAAAAGGATCTGTTGGTTCTTTTGGCAGCCCATGGCACTTTCAATATTCTCCTCCAACACCATAACTCAAAACATCAATTCTTGTATAGTCTTCCTTATTCTCTGCTCAGCTTTCGCATGCATATAAGGTTACTGAAAATACCATGGCTTGGTCAGGCGCACTTCAATCCTCAAGCTGACATCTTTGCTCTTCAACACTTTAAAAAGTTCTTGTGCAGCAGATTTGCGTAATGCAGTACATCGTTCGATTTCTTGACTGCTGCTTCCATGAGTGTTGATAGTTGATCCAAGAAAAATGAAGTGCTTGACAACATCAATCTTTTCTCCATTGATAAGAATGTTGTTTATTGGTTCAGTGATGAGAATTTTTGTTTTCTTGACATTGAGAT
>NW_006408624.1:9161629-9165390 GCF_000296735.1 Chrysochloris asiatica
CCAAGGAGCAGCTGGTGAGCTTGAACCGCCAACCTTGCAGTTCAAACGGCTTTGCAGTCTGGTGCATTAACCCACAGTGCCACACCAGGACTCCACACCAAATTGTCCATTAAAGCATTTGTGTGACATTTGGCAGTATACTTGTATGAAAGTTACCTTAGTCCGACATTTTCACCAACACTTGTTATTGACAGTTTAATTATAGCCATTCTGGTGGATAGGCTTTTGTATCTCTTAGTGGTTTTATTTTATATTTTCCTATATACTAATGAGGAGTTGCTTATTTTTTAGATATATGTATTGTTGTTTAAATTTTGTCTTCTGTGAAGTGCTTTTTCTTTTTTTGCTCATTTTTCATTTGGTATATTTATCTTCATCTTAACCGTATTTATGAAATTACATATTCGGCACACTAATTATCTTCTGTATGGTTTAACTTTTTAGTTTTTATATGTACACAAGATTGATTATTTTAATTAGAAACTTAAAATGTATTTTAATTGTTTTTATGGTTTGTGGGTTGTTATTTTTTTAAAACTTTTATAATTGAGTGAAGATTTTTACAGACAAGATGATCAGTGTTCTAATCAACAAATAATAAACTCTTTCATCTCAATGGTTACAATCTCCTCCATGCAACAACAGTTATTCCACTCCTTCCCTCTGGCTCTGATTTCCCTTTAACCCAGCTTCTCATTGCTTCTCACCATTGTCCTTAGATACTTGTTGCCCCTTTGATAGTCAGTGATTGACTTTTCCCTCATTCATAGTGACTTTTCCATCATTTATAGTGAAAATATTTTACTAGTGTTGTTACCCCTATATACCTATCTACTGCTTTGCTGAAAGAGGGTGTGTTCCTTTCCAGACCTTGAGTGGTTGAGGGCCACAGTTTCAGGTTCTTTAGTCACTTCTTGACCAAAAAGCCTGGTATTTTTTTGTTTGTTTGTTTTAAACAATAATTTTGAGTTTTGCTCCATACATTATGCTGCTGTATCCAGTACCTTCTATGTGATCCCTTTCAGAGCAGTTGGTGGTGATAGCTGGGTACCAGATAGTTCTTCTGTCTCAGAGTACTGGAGACTGATGTTCACATGTTCCATTTGTCCGTTCCAAGCATCTTCAGTTCTCATCACTCTTCTTTCTTCTGCACATGTAGAGACCAGTAAGCTACATCTTAGACAGCCATTCCTGAGCTTTTAATATCCCAGACGCTACTCACCAAAGTAGGGTGATGGAATCTTGTCTTTGTGGACTGTGTTATGCCAATTGACTATGGTGTCCCCTGAGACTATGTTCTGAGCCCCTAGGCTCAGCTACTCATTGCCTTGAGATGTTCCATAATATGTAAGAAGTTTTCATCATTTTGCCTGCTGTATGCACCACACATTCACAGTTGTGTTTGCAGGAAAGGTAAATACTCATGTACTAATATCCTTTTTCACACTCTTTTATATCTGTGGGAAATACAAATATATATGTTGCTTTTGTTGTTATTATGTGCCGTTGAGTCGAATCCAACCCATCGTGACCTGTATACCTTATGGGGTTTCCAGGGAGCAGCTGGTGAGCTTGAACCGCCAACCTTGCAGTTCAAACCAGCTTTGCAGTCCAGTGCCTTAACCCATAATGCCACACCAGGATTCCAAATGTATGCATACATGTACATGTTGTTAAGTGTCATCGAGTCAATTTCAACCCATAGTGAATCTATATATGGTTTCCAAGGAGTAGCTGGTGAGCTTAAACCGGCAACTTTGCGGTTCAAACCGACTTTGCAGTCCAGCGCATTAACCCACACTGCCACCTCCTATAGTCTTTTAGCATGTGTCTCTGTTCATGTATTTGTGCCAGAGTATTGTTGTTCCAAGCTTGTGTATATATCACTATTTAACTCTTCCCACATCTTGTGTATTGCCCTCACCATAACCCAAGCTAACATGTGTGTACCCTCTAGCCTCTGAATTATTCTCCCCTCCTTCCTACTCCTGTTTGTTGTGGTCTGGAAACTTTTTCTTAAGCTTTTTAATAATGGTCTCATACAATATTTATCTTTTTATTTGATTGACTAATTTGATAGATTGACTCAGCATACTGCCGTCCAGGTCATCCAAGTTATGAGGTGTTTTGTAGCAGCATCAGTAGTCTGTAGTGTTGCATAGTCTTCCATTGTATGTATGTACCAAAGTTTGTGTATCCCTTCTTCCATTGTTGGGTTCTATCTTTTTGCTAAGTGAGTAGTGCTGAGATGAACGTTGGTGTGCCTACATCTATTCATGCTCTGGCTCTTATTTCTTGTGGCTGTATACCAACTTAGAGGAATTGCTGTGTCATAAGGTATTTATATTGCTGACTTTATGAGGAATTGCCATACTATTCTCCATAGTAGGTGAACCATTTTACAGTCCCACCAACAATATAGGTAGGAGCTCTGGTAGTGTTGTTGTTGTTGTTGTCAGGTGCCATCGAGTCGGAACCAACTTATAGCGACCCCATGCACAGCAGAACGAAACAATGTCCGATCCTGGGCCAACCTCACTACCGCCGCCACACTTGATGCCATCAATGATGCCACCTGGCTGATCCATCTCATTGGGGGTCTTCCTCTTTTTCTCTGACCCTCCATCTTACCCAACATGACATCCTTCTCCAGCAACTGTTCTCTCCTGACAGTATGCCCAATGTATGAGAGATGGCGCTTAGCCATCCTGGCCTCCAAGGAGCATTCTGGCTGCACTTCTTCCAAAACAGATCTATCTGGTAGTGTAGTGGTTGCGAATTGGGCTGCAAACCTTAAGGTTAGCAGTTCGAAACTGCCAGCTGTTCCACGGAAAAAGATAAGACTTTCTGCTTCTGTAAAGATTTACAGCCTTGAAACCTGTACAGGGTTGCTATGAGTTGGAACTGACTCCACGGAACATCACAACCACCATAAACAGTATAGGAATGGCTCGCCACACCCTTGCCAGCATTTGTTATTTTGTTGTTTTTTAACTTCACTGTTAATATTGGTGTGAGATGTTATTTCATTGTTTTGATTTGCATCTTTCCGTGGCTAATGGTGTGGCACTATATGATAAGCATTAGACCGCAAGGTCAGTTTGAACTGCAAGTTTGAAGGTTCAAACTCACCTCGAAAACCCTATACAGGATTTCTATGAATCAGAACCAACTCAGTGGCACTTAATAACAACAGTGGCTAATGATTGCGAACCTTTCTTAATATATTTGTTGGCTACCTGGAAATCTTCCTTGTGATGAGGGGTCTGTTCATGTCCTGTACCATTTTTTAATTGGGTTGTTTTCTTTTTCTTGTAGAGGTGTTGTACTCTCCTGTAATTTTAGATATTAGTCCCTTGTCTGATATGCCACTACAAAAAACTTTTTCTTAGGCTGTAGACTCCCTTTTAACTCTTTGGCAAAAATCATTTTATGCACATAAATTTCTGATTTTTAGGAGGTCACAGTTATCTATTTTGCCTTATACTGCTTTTGTATTTTTTTGTAATGTTAGATCGTATATGTATGCCCTGTGTGGGGTCCTGGTGTGGTGCTGTAGGATAAGCACTGGACCTAAGGTTGATTTGAACCGCAAGGTCGGCAGTTCAGACTCACCAACGGTTCACCATACAGGGTCCCTATGGGTTGGAACTGACTTTACAGCCTTAACAACAACATTACCCAGTAGCTTTTTTTTTTCTTTTCTTTTTTTGACTGCTGCCCCATAGGAATTTACCTGGGGCGGATTTTTTTTTTTTTTT
>NW_006408624.1:9178895-9179992 GCF_000296735.1 Chrysochloris asiatica
CTTCATATCAGCTAGACGCTTCACTCTCAGCTCTGGCGCTCCGTGGCTATGTCCTTGTCCATGGGCTCAAGTGTCCCCAGGTCTCACCACACTTTGGTCCAACCAGCCCTTCCTCTTCTCTATTTCATCTCCAGGTCAACAGGAGTCAATGGACTGTGGTTGTACTCAGCCCATTTCTTCATTGCTGCTTATCCCCCTCTTCCACTCACCAGTAGACTAACATGCTTGCCAGCAAGCTTACATGCCTGCTTATGTGTTCCCTTTGCGTTTCAGTCTTTGAGGGGGTGTAGCAATGTTTTTGACTTGTCCTCATATTGAGAGCCTGTCTGGGTCAGTGGCAAATAAAGTAAATATTGATATAAAGCAAAAGGGCAGAAGACCAAAGGTATTCATGAGGTAGAATCAACAAACTTTGGTCTTGGAGTGCCAAAAAATGTTTGTTTTTTAAACTATGGTATCTGAAAGGAGTTCTGGTGTGGTGCCGTGGGTATTAACTCTGGACTGCAAAGTCTATTTGAACTGCAAGGTTGGCAATTGAAACCCACCAGCTACTCATTGGAAATCCTATACAGGGTCATTATGGGTCAGAACCAACTCAGCAGCACTTAACAACAACAACAATCACAAATAAGTGGAGTAAATGGGAGAGCTCACTGTAACAAGGCAAAAGGCTATTTATTTGGTTTCTATAGAATCACTGATTTTTTTTCTTAATGTTTTATTGTGAATTACGTGATAGTTTACATGGGTGAACATTAGCTTTATAGTCATTCTGTCGTATATCATTACATTGCCATGGTTACAAACCCCTCCATGCATCATCAACCAACCAGAGGGTATACCCTACAAGCCTTTTCCCTGGTCATTAGCACACAGCCCCTCTCAATCTCTGGGTCTAGGGTCCCCAGCCACTCCATCTGTCTACCTCATCGTCAAGGGACTCATTTCTAAAATATATAGGAAACTACAACACCTCTACCAGAAAAAGACAATCCAATTTAAAAATGGGCACAGGACATGAACAGACACTTCACCAAGGAGGAGATCTGGGCAGCCAACAAACATATGAAAAAATGTTCACAATCACTAGCCATTAG
>NW_006408624.1:9180517-9188543 GCF_000296735.1 Chrysochloris asiatica
GGACATTATGTTGAGTGAAATTAGTCAGTCACAAAAGGAGAAATACTGCATAGGACCACTACTGTAAAAGACTAAGAAAAAGAACCCATACTAAAAGCGGGAGTGGGAGGAGTGGGGGGAGCTTATGTGCTGGTTACTGGGAGGAGGGGTGGAGTGAGGGGAAGGTGGAGCATAAGTTAGAAAATAGACACATCATAGTTTGTGCTGGGGAGGGAGACAGTACACAAGAAGGGGAAGGGTAATGGAAGAACAAGGTGGATGGGAGAACAGGCAGGTTTGCATGGGCTAAGTGGGACAGAGGTAAATAATGATGTATGCACAACCTGGGAACAACAAGACTCTGGGATACAGGGATTGAAGCATGGTTGGAATGGGGAAAAGAGGAGAAATACTGTTAAGATGCTTGGCTATCTTTTTAATCTTGCCTATTATTGTAAAATAGACACTTGAGGGGAGAGAAAGGAACAACCAGAAATATCACCATAGAAAGCTTGTAAGTCCGTCTTCTGTCTATAACTGATTGGAATACTTGAAATGGGGCTACAGTGTGCCCAGTGAAGGAGGCTTCCTGCAGAGCCTCTGCTTTGCATAAGAACATACGTGGAATCTTGAACTGCATCCAGAATCTTCTGAGGCATGAAATATTCACTTGAAAGGACAAGCAGACCAGCCTTGAGCAGCTAGAAGAACAGAAGATACTTCTTGAAAGAAAGACCCACAGGAAAAATACAAAACAAAATAGGCAGACCAACTGTTACTACAAGAACAAGCATGTTGCTTGCCCAGGAGACAGCAAGGCAAGTGGTCGGGTTCTCTCAGTGCAAACCCCCTTCCAAGACTAAGACTCAATAGGAATACATGCTCTGATTGATGATCACGAGCATCACTGATAAGGGGAAGTGAGGGAAAAACAGCAGTGAAGCTGCAAGCTAAGCTCTACAACGTTCAATAGACTCCTGTGAACCTGGGTGGAGACCTGGTTGGCCAGCAGTATGGCAAGACCTGGGAACTCTTGGGCCCAGAGTCAGTGACATAGCCACAGAGGACTAGAGTGCAGAGTGAAGCGTCCAGCTGTTAAGAAGAAAGGGCATATGCACAAGAACACCCACACTTAAAGGTAATACCCACTTGACCTGGCTTCAATGACTGGATGATAGAAGAAGATAGAAGAGGGGAAAAAAAGTAATCTGATACAATTTGAAGAACTTGACCTACACCTATGGATGCAGTAGCTCAAGAGGGAACAAATCTTTACAGCGAGGATCTTTCCCACCGCTTCAATACACAGGCTAGACAGGGATGGGCAACTTGGACTTTGGCTACCCAAAATGGGGGCCCACAAAGGCATGAAGTGACTGGTAACAAGCTTTCAAGAGGGAGCCTAGATCCAGTGGGTGCAGAGGAAGGTAGAATCTCCACTGAGTAGTATCCAATCTGTCTGTGCGGAGATGATGAAAGGAGATGGGGATAGGACTCTTATGGTACAAAAGTGAATGATTGCTATCAGTACTGACTATGAGGGTTGGAAATGTAAAGGTAGACATTTTATAGCAAAAGGAGGGGAGTGATTGACTTTGCAGTCCAGGAGCAGAGGTTTCTGGAACCATCAAGGGAGTAGAGCAGAGAGCAGGACCCTACCCAGAGGAACAGTGATGACAGAGATAGAGGCAGAGACGATGACGTGGAGAGATAGAGTGGCTGGGGACTTAAGACTCAGAGAGGGAGAGGGAGGGGCTGTGTGCTGATGACCAGGGGGAAGGCTTGCAGGATATACCCTTTTGTTGGTTGATGATGCATGCAGGGGATTGTAACCATGACATTGAAAAGATATACGATAGAATGAATGCAAAACTAATGTTCTCCCATGTAAACTATCACATAAGTCACAATAAGACATTTTTTAAAAAAAGAGAAGCAGAAGTAATTAAGAATGGGAATAAGAAAACTGTTCCACATCTCTGAAACTAAGTTTTCTTTTGTGAAAAATGTAGTGAAAGATACAAGAACCCTGCAGATACAAGTCATGAAGAGTTAGCAAGTACATAGGACTCCTAGATTTAGGAAATTGGAGATGGGGTGAGGAAACTGGGGGTCTGCAAGGGAATCTGACTTCTGGCAGGATTCATTGGCTTCTCAAACTTCGGACACTGGGCTCACCTCACTTCCTGACTCAGTCCCCACTCCTGGTCTTAACTCATAAATCTCCTTCATACTGAAGGCAATAAATAACTGTGCCATTGGGAGACCACCCAGGTTCTTGACCCCTTCCTTTCCCTTTGGAGTGGGAGAGGTTCAGGAAGCCCCTGGAACAAGGTGGGTGGGGCCGCTCTTCTGATACACGCACTGAGGCTTGTTAATTATAGACTGTGAGTCCACAACTTCTGATTTATAATGGGCCGAGCCCCATCCTGTGATGGGGTCAGGACATGTCTAGGGGCACAGAAAAGAGGGGCTTGGAGGGCAGGAGTCATAAGAAGCTCCCACATTCTGAGGACATTGTTGAAATAACTTTGTTGTTCATAATAAATCGTAACAAGTTTGTATGTAATAAGATATAATCATAATAATTGCAATCAATAAAGTTTATGGAGAGACTAGCCCGATAGGGTAGTGGATTACCTTTTGGGCAGCTAAATGCAAGATCAGCAGTTCAAATCTATGAGCTGCTCCGCACAAGAAATGATGCTTTTCTGTTCCTTTAACACTATACAGGGTCCCTGTAAGTAGGAACTGACTTGACGGCACACAACCAACCAACTGGGCTCCAAGCTGTGGTAAACAATATATTTGTCAAATATTTATTTTTCTTTTTGTTGTCTATCAAATGTTTGTTGAATGCCAAAAACCAATAAAAAACAAAAACCCCACTATTGTCAAGTCGATTCTGACCCATCAGAGTAGAACTCCTCCATAGAGATTTCAAGATAAATATTTATTGGAGCAGACTGTCTCATCTTATGTGGAGTAGCTGCTGTTGGGTTTGAACTGCTAACTTGTGGTTACCAGCCCAACACCGAAAGCATTGTGTGAAACAATTATTATTTAATTGAACTAATAACGCGAAAGGCAAGAGAATTAGGAATATAAAAAAGTACCAGTCAATATAGAGTAAATGTTAGGTGCCATCAAGTCAGTTTTGTCTCATACCGACCGTATATACAGCAAAATGTGTCATCCTCACAATTGTAATGTTTGAGCCCATTATTGCTGCCACTGTGTCAGTTTATCTCATTGAGAGTCTTCCTCTTTTTCATTGACCCTTCATTTTACCAGGCATGGTGTCCTTCAGGGACTGGATAGGGCAAGTGGTAAACATAAATAATCATGGAGAAAAACTGTACATAAATATTTATGAATCTTTGAAATTATATGTGAAAGTTTTAATGGAATGTCTGTATTTAATGGCTGGTAGTTTTCTAAGTGAGAAAATGCACTATGGAAAAACCAACCCATCAGTAAGCCCTCTGCTTATGTTTTGTATAGTTAGCCAGCAATTGGTTAATCTGTATGTGTGGTTTCAGCTGTCATGTATGTGTGACTCATTCTGAAAGCTGTACAGTTCAGTCACATTAATTATAGTCTTTGAGTTATGCAGCCATTCTCATTCTCCTTTTCTGAATTGTTCCTTCACCATTAACATAAACTCACCGCTCTCTGTGTTCTCTATTGATCTTTCAAATTGCTATTTTCAGGTTGATCCCATATAGACAGAGCACAATTCGCAAGACAGACTTAATTGTTGTTGTTAGGTGCCATCCAGTCAGCACTGACTCAGCGACCCTGTGCACAACAGAATGAAACACGGCCCTGAACCATGCCTGACCCCATTGCTGCTGCCACTGTGCCAATCCATCACTGAACCTCCACTTTACCAAACATGATATCCTTATTCTAGGACTGGTCCCTCCTGATAATATATCTGAAGTAGGACCGATGAAGCCTGGTCATTCTGACTTCCAAGGAGCATTCTGAATGACTGTACTTCTTCCAACACAGATCTATTTGTTCTTTTGGCAGTCCATGGTACTTTTAATGTTTTCCTCCAACACCATAACTCAAATGCAGCAGTTCTTCTATGGTCTTCCTTATTCGCTGTCCAACTTTCAGATGCATATGAAGTTATTGGAAATACTAAGGAGTTCTGGTAGCGTAGTGGTTACAAATCGGGCTGCGAGCCGCTAGGTCAGTAGTTCGAAACTACCAGTTGTTCTGCGGGAGAAAGATGAGGCATTCTGCTACCGTAAAGATTTACAGCCTCGGAAACCCTGTACAGGGTAGCTATGAGTCAGAAACGACTCCACGGCACATAACAACAACAATAGCTTTGATCAGGCACAGTTTGTCCTCAAACTGACATCTTTGCTCTTCAGCACTTCAAAGAGGGCTTGTGCAACAGATTTGCACAATACAATACATCACTTGATTTCTTTACTGCTGCTTCCATGAGTGTTGATGATTAATCTGAACACAGTGAAGTCTTTGACAACTTCAATCTATTCTCCATTGGTATTGATGTTGTTTATTAGTCCAGTGGTGAGGATTTTTGTTCTCTTTTCATTGAGATGCACCCATACTGAAAGCTGTGGTCTTTGATCGTGATCAGTAAGTGTTTTTAAGTCTTCTTTGCTTTCAGCAAGCAAGATTATATCATCTGCATATCTCAGGTTGCTAATCCTGATGCCATGTTTTTCTTCATATAATCCAGCTTCTTGAATTATTTGCTCAGAATACAGATTGAATAAATATGGTGAAAGAATATAACCCTGGAGTACACCTTTTTTGATTTTAAACCATTTGGTGTACACTTGTACTGTTCAAACAACTGCCTCTTGGTCTATGTACAGGTTCCTCATGAGCACAATTAAGTGTTCAGAATACTCATTCTCCGCAGTATTGTCCTTTGAAAAGTCAATAAAGCACAGGTAAAACATCTTTCTGGTATATTCTGCTTGCAGCCAAGATCCATCTGGTGTCAGTAGTGATATCCCTTGTTCCATGTTCCCTTCTGAATCCAGCTTGAACCTCTAGAAGTTCTCTGTCAGTGTATGGTTGCAGCTGTTTTTATATTATCTTAAGCAAGATTTTACTTGCATGCGCTATTGATGATTTTTGTATTCCATTGGGCCACTTCTCTTTGGAATGGACACAAATATGAATCTTTTCTAGTCATTTCGACAGGAAGTTGTCCTCCAAATTTCTTGGCATAGATGAGTGAGTGTCTCCAATGCCACATCAGTTTGTTGAAAGATTTCAATTTGTATTCCATCAATTCCCAGTATTCTTGTGTATGGGTGAGGCATATATCTTGTTTCATTTTTCTGTATGTAGAAATCCAATTTTTCCAACAACATTTTATTGAAGAGACTCTTCGTTCCCTATCAAATAGTCTTGGATCCCTTGCCAAATATCAGTTGACCATAGACGTGTGGGTTTATTTCTGGATCAGTTCTGTCTCATTGCTCTATATGTCTGATGTTATACTAATACTAGGCTATTTTGATTACTGTAGCTATTTTTTGTTGTTGTTAAGTGTCATCTAGTCGGTTCCAAAACATAGCGACTCTACAGATTTTCTGAGGGGCCGCTGGTAAGCTTGAATCGCCAACCTTGTGTTCAAACTGATTTGCAGTCCAGTGCGTAAGTATTTTTATAATCAGTAAGTGTGAGTCCTTCTATTTTGTATTTCTCTTTCAGCATTGCTTTAGCTCTGGTCTCTTGCCATTCCATCTAAAGTTGAGGATTTAGTTCTACATTTCTGTGAAGAAAGCTGTTGGAATTTTTATTGGGTGGGTTTGCACTGAATCTATAGATTGCTTTTTATATTACTGACGGTTTTAGCAATACATCTACTCTTTACTTACTCGCTATCTCATTATCCAACATTTTACACTTATGACAATAGTAAAAAATATACTCTCAGACTATGTTGCTCTTTGACTTCATGCATTTGGCAGTAAGGAATACCAGACTGCTAGGTGAGAATGCTGGCTGTGATATTGTGAGGAGTCAACTTGGCTGTACCTTGAGACTCAGTGGTTTGGCAATTATGTAAAAATGTAGCTATCCTTCATTTTATTATCTGATGTGGTAATCGTTAATTTTTTTTAACAATGTCAAGTTTTGCTTAACATAGCCTTTGAAATTTAATCGTGTCAATAAGCAAGGAATGGACATATTAAGTCATCCAGTCCATTTATTTTAAGTCGTCTTTAATCTGTTTCAGCAGAGTTTTAGAATTTTCATTGTGTAAGTCTTTCACATTCCTGGTTAAATTTATTCCAAGATATTTTATTCTTTTAGCTGCTATTGTAAATGGTACTGTTTACTTAATTTCCCTTCCAGATTTCTCATTGCTGATTTTGTAAACTGATTGTTTTGTCATTGCTGATAGATCTTGTAACCTACAACTTTCCTCTATTCCTGTATTAGCTCCAGAAACTCTCTTGTGAATTCTTTGATATTTTCTAAATACAGGATTATGTCATTTTTTAATAGACATAAAATATGAGTATAATTTACTTCTTTTTCTTGTCCTATTGCTCTGATTAGGACTTCTATTATAGTATTGAATAGAAGTCGTGAAAGTGGACATTCTTACCTTGTTTCTGATTTTAAGGGGAATGTTCTCAATCTTTCCCCATTAAGTATAACATTGACTAGTGCCTTTTTCTATGTGCTCTGAATAATTTACTAAGGAATATAAAGTTAGAAATGGAATATTCTATTCCATATTTTTTGAGTTTACAGTAAGAAAAGTGTGGTGCTGTTGGTTAATGGACTAGACTGCAAAGTCGGTTTGAACTGCAAGGTTGGTGATTCAAGCTCACCAGTCACTCTTTGGAAACCCTCTGCACAGTCGCTATGGGTCGGAACCAACTCGACGGCACTTAACAACAACAACAACAAATTGGGTTTTGTTAGATTGTTTCTCTGCATGTATGGAAATGATTATGTGGTTCTTCTCTTTTGTTTTATTGATTCGTAATAATCAATGTAGTAAATGTAATAATCAATGTAATAAATTGATTAAAAGATCCCTAAGATTTAGGTTAGCAAATGTGCTGGGCTGTGCAAAGTCGGTCTGAACCGCAAGGCCAACAGTTCAGGTTCATCAGTCACTCCTAGGAAACCCTATACAGGGTC
Organism: Chrysochloris asiatica; assembly: GCF_000296735.1. Lineage (NCBI taxonomy): Eukaryota > Metazoa > Chordata > Mammalia > Afrosoricida > Chrysochloridae > Chrysochloris > Chrysochloris asiatica. The sequence continues at coordinate 9,187,661 of NW_006408624.1, forward strand.
ACAGTGGGTTGGAACCGACTCCATGGCAGTTAACAACAATGTGGACAGTAAGTCATTTGTAGACCTAAAGCAAATTCTTACTAATAAGCTTTAATACGTATCTTAAGGGAGATTGTTGTATTTGCTGCTAAGTGCCATTTAGTCAGTTCCAACTCATAGTAGCCCGCTATAGCTTTCCGAGGAGCAGCTGGTAAGTTTGAACTGCCGACTTTGTGGTTCGACGTCCAGTGCAGATTCTACAGCACCATACTAGGAGTCCACTGTTATTGTTGTTAGGTGCCATCGAGTCGGTACCGACCCATAGTGACCTTATACACAGCAGAATGAAACACTGCCTGATCCTGGGCCAACCTCACTACTCTTGCCACGCTTGAGTCCATCGATGCTGCCACTTGGCCAGTCCATCTCATTGGGGGTCTTCCTCTTTTTCTCTGACCCTCCACCTTATCAAACATGATATCCTTCTCCAGTGACTGGTCCCTCCTGACAATATGTCCGAAGTTTGGCCATCTTGGCCTCCTAGGAGCATTCTGGCTGCACTTCTTCCAAAACGGATCTATTGGTTCTTTTTGCAGCCCATGGCACTTTTAATATTTTCCTCCAACACTGTAACTCAAAAGCATCATTCTTCTACAGTCTTCCTTATTCACTGTCTATCTTTTGCATGCATATGAGGTTATTAAAAATACCATGGCTTGGGTCAGGCGCACCTTAGTCCTCAAGCTAACATCTTTGCTCTTCAACACTTTAAAAAGGTCTTGTGCAGCAGATTTGCCGTTGTTGTTGTTGTCAGGAGCCATCGAGTCAGAACCGACTCATAGCGACCCCATGCACAGCAGAACAAAACAATGTCTGATCCTGGGCCAACCTCACTACCGCTGCC
>NW_006408624.1:9190046-9226832 GCF_000296735.1 Chrysochloris asiatica
GTATTCCTTCCATCTTTTCTTGATGCATTCTGCATCATTCAATAATTTGCCCAGAGAATCTTTCAGTAAAGGTTAGATGAAATGTTGTTATTTATGTAACATAGAAACATATATTCTGCATTCCTTCTCTTTGCTCATTTATCTGGGTAGTGGCATCTTTGGGGTCAGTTTTATGATTCTTATGATGTTGGTTTTGTGTTTTATTAAAATTTGGGTCTTGATTACATAGCGACAGGAGCTTTTGTGAAAATATAGAGCTCCACTTAGCTAAAGTAACTGTAACAAAATAGCAACATAGGAAGGTGCCCTCCTAGTCTGGCTTCTCTAGAGAAGCAGAACCTATGAATCTGTGCTTAGTGGGCTCATATCAACAAATCCAGACTAGTTAGAGATCTAGAAGCAATAATTGGTGGTGTTCCCTGGGAACATTCAACAATGTTTAGCAAGACATATATCTCAGGCAGTGCCCCAGATAACCTCCCAGGAACTGTCTCAGCAGGCACAATTAGGTTGATCTCATCAAATGTGGGCAGAGGGGATGGATTACAAAGATGGAGTTATCTCTTTAGATGGGAGGGGTGGTACTGCCATCAAGAGTAATTCAACAGAATTTAAGGTCCCAGTGTCCCTGGCTTCCTTATTATTTGCTTATATGTCCCCATCTCAATTTTAGGATCCCAGTTTCTTCCTAATCAATGTCCTCACTGTAACATCAAACATCATTCGAGGTTGGGAATTCAACTGACATTGTAATTCAGTCACTTTTATGAAAAGACTTTGGGTTTGGTTTTTGGCATTGTCAGCTCTGACACTACTAGAAATAAGGCTTTCTTTCTGCTTTGTTTGAGCTTTAACTCTGATGCCCTGATATTGTATCTTTCTTTTACCACTTGATCTGTTTCCTTAACCACTGTTTCTATCTCTGGATTTATCTATTGGGGATATTTCATATATTTGGAATTACATAATATGTGACCTCTTGTGGCTAGCTTCTTTTACTCGGTAGTATTTTGAAGGTTCCTCCACACTGTAGCATGTATATGTCCTTCCTGCCATCTTATGGCTGAGTAATAATCCATTGAGCACATCACATTTTGTTTATTCATTTGGTATTGCTTGAGAGTACCTGTTTTCAATTAATTTGGGTATGTACTGCAGAGTGGAATTAGTTGTTATTAAGTGCCGTTGAATTGGTTCTGACTCAGAGCGACCCTGTATATGATTTCTGAAGAACAGCTTGTAGGTTTGAACTGCCCATTTTGTGGTTCGCAGTCCAGTTCTATTCCTATAGCATCACACCAGGAGTCAAAGGAGTGGAATTGATGGGTCTTAATTCTGTGCTTTAAATTTTTGGAGGCAGTACCCTAATTGCTTCATACAGAGATTACATCATTTTACGTGGTTATCAGCAGAATATTAGGGTTTCTATTTCATCACATTCTCCCCAACACTTTTTATAGTTCGTCTTTTTTTATTATAGCCCTCTTAGTGGTTGTAAGGGTCCTGGTGAGGTGTTGTAAGATAAGCACTGGACTGCTAACTGCAAGTTCGATGATTCAAACCTATCAGCTTCTCCTTGGAAACCATATACAGAGTTACTATGAGTCAGAACAGACTTGACAGCACTCACCACCAGATAGATTGTATTGAAAGTTTATATTGAAAGTTCTAGGTGGAGTAATTAGTAGGAAAGGAAGTAATTAAATTGGAAAGGAAGAAGTAATACTGCCTCTCTTTGCAGAAGTCACGGTAAAACATCCTTGTCTATTCCTAATCTCAGGGTGAAATTCTCCAGTCTTCATTGTTCAGTACAATGATAGTATTGTTAAATGCTGTCTAGTCAATTCTGACCCATAGCAACCCTGTATATGGTTTCCAAGGTGCAGCTGGTGAGCTTGAACCGTTGCTGTGGGTTTTAATCAAGTGTCCATAAATACCCTTTATCATGTTAAGGAAGTCCCCTATTTTTCTTTATTTTTGTTTTGTTTTGTTTTTTTTAATCATAAAAGTGCATTGGATTTTGTCACATTCTTTTTCTGTGTCTTTTGGTATCAGGCTAATATAGCTTCATAGAATGACTTAGGAAGTGTTTCCTACTCTTGTATATGTATATATACTTTTTTACTTTAATGAACTGTTGTTGTTGTTGTTGTTGTTGTTAAGTGCCATCGAGTCGGGTCCGACCCATAGCGACCCTGTACAGGGTTTCCGAGGGTGTAAATCTTTACGGGAGTAGAAAGCCTCATCTTTCTCCCGCGGAGCGGCTGGTAGTTTCGAACCGCTGACCTTAAGGTTCGCAGCCCGATTCGTAACCACTACGCTACCAGAGCTCCTTTAATGAACTGTACTAAAATAAAAATATAACATTAGCCTTTAATAAACCAATTGTTGTTGTTAAGTACCGTGGAGTCATTTCCGACTCATAGCGACCCTGCACAGGGTTTCCAAGGCTGTAAATCTTTATGAGAGCAGAACGCCTCATCTTTCTCCCACAGAACCACTGGTAGTTTCCAACTGCTGACCTTGAGGTTAGCAGCCCAACTTGTAACCACTACGCTACCAGAGCTCCTTAAAGTTGTTGTTGTTGTCAAGTGCCGTCGAGTCGATTCCAACCCATAGCGACCCTGTATAGGGTTTCCAAGGAGTAGCTGGTGAGCTTGAACTGCCAACCTTGCAAATGCTATGCAGCTTGGCGCATTAACCCACAGCGCCACACCAGGACTCCAGAGCTCCTTAATAGTGTAAGTTATTTCCTGAAAGCCTAATCACTTCAATGTGTGCAGAGAAAAATGGATTTTATTATGCTATAGAGATAAGGACCATACTCAGGAATAAGTCTTCTTATAGCAGGCAAGGGCATAGTCTTTTTCTTGTATACTTTTTGCTTGTCATGTGGTTGGTACTCAATTTAAAATTGTATTAATTAAACATATTTTTATGTCAAAAGATCAGTTCTACTTTTTCTGTACCACAGCAGAAACAATTCATTAAGTGATTAAAATAGTATCCTTTAAATCAACCAGAGACTATAAAAAAAATCAAATAAAAAGCTTATATATCTGTTAGAAAAAACAAGAGGGGTATAGTGCATTTGAGAGAACAAAGCCAATTTCTTTTGTTTCATTAAAAAATAATTATATCTTTAATTTTATTTTTCAGACCTTATTGCAATATGCAAGCAATAAGAATGCATCAGAACATATTGTGTATCTTCTGGAGGTATATCGACTTGCCATCCAAAGCTTTGCCAGTGCACGTCCGTATTTAACTACTGAATGTGAAGAAGTCCTCTTAGTGCTTGGCAGATTAGTACTGTAAGTTTAAGAATTTAATTTGCTCATAAAAATAAGACCCTTGGTTTCATAATGTTTGCCTCACTTCTCTTTCTAATGGCACCACATGCATTCTTCAAAGCACCAGCAGAGTCAAATCTTTGAAATTTCCTTTGCTCTGAATCTTCATTCTCAGTGCCCAGAAGTTATAGAACAAGGGAATCTCCAGCCAAGCAACGTAATATTTAACTGCCCTAGAATTTATTTTCCTACTTAGGCTTGGAATTTGAGAATGACATATCTTTCTGTACCTTAGGTCTGTTTAAGTGACAGAGTATCTGGAAACTATTGGTCATTGGAGATTACTTTGGGGGAAACACCTTAAAATTCTACAATTTGTGTTATTTGAACTAAGATTTTATTAGCAGAAAATATCAGGGTACGGTATAAGATCACCACTTAAAGGCTCCTCCATGATCATTTAGCTTGTTTTTTTCTATTAATTTGACTGCTTAGTGCCAGTTAAAAAAATTCACCTTTAATGTAATTTCCATATGCAAATGGAAAATATCAATAACTATTAAGTTTTACCTAGGAATAGCTATTTCTGTGTATAATTCTTGGTGGGATAATGTCTAGTCTGGATGATTTACTGTGTTTTCCTTACCTCTCACTTATTTCCTGTCCTATTCTCTAAAGCCAAAAACCTCTAACTCCATACCTTGATTATAAAAATCCCATTGGTCATTAACCAAGTCCCGTTTTCCTATACTACCTAAGCTTAAAGGTATAAAGTAATATTCTGCAAGATTTTAGAGAGGAGGTGCTGGTTGATTCGTATTTTGAACTGATCTTAAGGTTGTTCTGAGAACATGTCTTTTTTTTTTAAATGTGAATGCTTCCTATTATTTTGTTTCTGTGCCTTCTGAACAATGGTTATATATGCTTGGTTTGTTAGAAGTTAGGAAATAACGTTACTAAATCTTTTTTGCTTCCTCTTCCATTGACAGAAACCTATATAGATGACAATTATATATGTTAATCACTGAATCAGCTAAATTGATCTTTTTCTATCAGAATGTTTCTATACACTCCATCCCCAAATAAGGTCAACTTTTTGGAATATGGTTTCTAAAGGGGATATTGTTGTTGTTGTTAAGTACCGTGGAGTCGGTTCCAACTCATAGTGACCCTGCACAGGGTTTCTGAGGCTGTAAATCTGTACGGGAGCAGAATGCCTCATCTTTCCCCCGCGGAACTGCTGGTAGTTTTGAACTGCTGACCTTGAGGTTAGCAGCCCAAGTCGTAACCACTAAAGGGAATATAGTCTTACCAAATAGATCAAAACAACGTTATATATAAAGACTCCTGGAGTGTCTTTCTTTTCCTATCTCTATTTTTAAAATAGTTGAAAAGCCAATATAATAATGCCGAAAGAAATCTTGAAGAGTAAAAACCAATAAAAATAATGTAAACAGATATATAATGTATATTCAATATTGTTGTCATACTGTACTTAATTATGACTCTAATCACCTGTATATATTTACTTATTTATATTGTAGGAGTTGTTTTGAATTGCTGCTTCCAGTGTCTGAAAGCGAACTGCCATGTGAAATCTGGGTACCTTTCCTTCAGAGTTTACAGGTGAGCTCATTTTAATTCATAGGCTCCAAAACACCTAGTTAATTTTTGCCAGAAAGTTGAATGAGAAACTCAGAGCAAAAATACTCATTTTGTTGTTGGATGCTGTTGAGTCTATGTCAATTCATACATAGCAACCCCCGTGACAGCCTTAAAGGATTTTCCAGGCTGCAATCTTTATGGGAACAGTTAACTAGGTCTTTTTCCCACTAAGCCACTGGGTGGGTTCAAACGACAATCTTTCTTTAGATATATGTTGTTGTTTGGTGCCATCGTATTTGTTCCTGACTCTAGTGACATTGTACAACAGAGTGAAACATTCTAATCCTATACCATCATCACAATTTAAATGCTGTGTTTGAGCCCATTGTTGCCACAGCTGTGTCATTCCATCTCATTCAAGGTCTTCCTCTTTTCTGCTCACCCTCTACTTTACCAAACATGGTGTCCTTTATAGGAACTAGTCCTGTCTGATAGCATGTCCAAAGTACTATACAACAGAGTTTCTCCATCTTCATTTCCCTTCTTCCAAGACATACTTGTTTTTCTGGCATTCTTTGATAACATTGAATGTTCTTTGCCAACACCTTAATTCAAATGAATGAATTCCTGTTCAGTCTACTTACTCATTGTCCAGCTTTGTCATGCATATGAAGTGATTGAAAATACTGTGACTTGGGAGTGACATGATAGCCAAGAGAGGGAACGCTGTCAACCTCAATGAAAGACATAACTGAGTTCTAGAAGCTGGTAAAAGATCGTAGAATTACCATTGATTCGATATCTGCTGAAGTTGGGGTCTCTTGTAGTTCAAGATTTTCAATTTTAAGTGATTATCTTGGGCTCAGCAAGCTATGTGATTGACAAATACTAAAACCATTTCTTGAACATCACCTAACTCAACAAAGTTGATCAACCTTCATGGATGACAAAATTAATGTAAGTCCAGAAACTGGTGGAAGAAGATTGTAGAATTTAAGAAAGATTGAGGCTAATAAAGATAATTTTATGGAATGAATCATAACCAAGGTCATAGCTTGAATTTATCAATAGGATCCAGCAAGTAAGATCCAGTCAAAACAATGACTGCTGGGAGGCTCCTCTGGGTCAGTTAAATTCAAGGCAGAGGGGGTCGGTCGGCTCAGAAGGTTATGGCAACTGGTTTTTGGAATTCCAAAGGGGTGGTTTTGATAGATTATTTTGAATTACACAGGATGATGAGGAAGAAGTATAAGGATTATTAGGAAGATGTTTTAAGAGTGTTTAAAAATACATTGGTGAAGAAAATGCCAAGACAGCTGTGTCAAGGAATTTTTTCTTATGACAGTGCATCTGCTCATTCTTCAAGGGTAGCAAGGACTGTCCTATGAGAATTTTGTTGGGAAATTTTACCCCATTCACCCAACAGCCCCATCTTGTTCCTTAAAAAACATAATTTGAATCCCTCAAGGACACTCAAATTACTGTATAAGGTTTTTTGATGTATAAATCGAAGCATACAGAGCTCTTTGGGGAAGGTTTATTGCTGTAGTTAGGTGTTCTGGCTCTTAGCAACCCTGTATAGTGTTTCTGAGGAGCATCTGATGAGTTTGAACCTTGTGGTTCAAACCAATCTTGTGGTCTAGTATCTGTTCTACAGTGCCACACCAGGACTCTGGGGAAGAGTTAGAGAGATGGAAACACCGCCTTCAGAACTGTATGGAAGATTATATGTCAAGAAATAGTAACTTCACATTTTTATATTTTTATTTAATAAAAGTTTCTAATATTTTCTAGCAATAGTTTTTGACTTACCTTCATAAACGCCTTGTTGGTATTATCTGCTTTCAGCCAGGGTCCATCTCAGATCAGCAGTGATATCTCTCATTTGTCATCCTCTTCTGAATCCAGCTTAAATTTTTGGCGGTTCCCTGTGGATGTACTGCTACAACTGCATAATTTTATATTGTTTGATAATTTCTGCATTCTGTTAGATCACAGGTGGAGACCTTTTCCAGTCAGTTGATCAGGTTTAAGTCAGAGATTAGTGACCTCTTGCAGTGGTGCAGTCATTTATTTTGATGCATTCCACTTGGTATTCATCAGTTCTTGGGACCTTGTTTTTCACTGTTGCCTTTAGTGCAACTTGTGCTTCTTCCTTCAATGCCATTGGTTTTTGATCATGTGCTACTTCCTGAAGTGACTGAACATTGATCAGTTCCTTTGGGCACGATGACTGTATTCCTTCCTCCTCCTCTTGATGCTTCTGCGTCATTTGATAGTTTGCTTTTTAACATTGCAAATCAAGGTGTGAAGTTTTTCTTTAGTTCTTTCAGTTTGAGAAATGCTGAGTATGTTCTTCCCTTTTAGTTTTGTAACTCCAGGTATTTGCACATTTCATTTTAGTACTTTGTCTTCCTGAGCAGTTTTTTGTTTAGCGCTTTTACTACATCTTTTCTTCCATCCACTTTAGCTACTCTGCATTCAAGAACAAGTTTCAGAATCTCTTTTAACATCCATTTTGAGCTTTTCTTTCCTGTCTTTTTTAATGACCTTTTGCTTTGTTTATGGGCATTGGTGTTCAGTGCCTCAAATCTGTTCTTGGAAATGGTCTCTAAATTCAGGAGGGATAAATGCAAGGCTGTACTTTGAATCTCATGGACTTGTTTAATTTTCTTCAGCTTCAACTTGAACTTTCATATGAGTGATTGATGGTTTGTTCCGCAGTCAGCCCCTGGCCTTGTAACTGATTGATGATATTGAGCTTCTCTATCATCTCTTTCCACAGATGTAGTCGAATTGATTCCTGTGTATTCCATCCAACGAGGTCCACGTGTATAGTCGCCATTTATGTTGTTGAAAAAAGGTATTTGCAATGAATAAGTTGTTGATCTTGCAAAATTCTATTCTCTGATCCCTGGCGATTTGATCACTAAGGCCTAATTTTCCAACTACTGAGCTTTTGTCTTTGTTTTCAACTTTCACATTTCTGTCATCAGTAATTATCTATGCATCTTGAGTGCTTGAAGTTGATAAAAATCTTCAGTTTCTTCATCTTTTGCATTAGTTTGATACATAAATTTGAATAATAGACTTATTAATTGGTCTTGCCTGTGGTCATATGGATTGTTGTCGTATCGCTTATACCACTGTGTACTTTAGAATAGATTTTGAAATGTTGTGTTTTGACAATGAATGGGACACCATTCCTCATCACTATCTCATTCTGAGCATATGTGTTTGTCTGATTTAAAATGGCCAATACCAGTCCATTTCAGCATACTAATGCCTAGGATATCGATCTTTTATGTTCCATTTTATTTTTGACAACTAATTTTCCAAAACCACAAGGTTGGTTTGAACCACAAGGTCAGCAGTTCGAGCTCACTAGCTGCTCCTTGGAAACCCTATACAGGGTTGTTATAAATTGGAACTGACTTGATGGCACTTAACAAACAACAACAGTGTTCCCATTAATAATGGATGTTTGTAGCTGTTTCTTCTCATTAAAAGTCATGCCATATCAGCACATAAAGATCCTGAAGCTTTTCTCCAGTTTTATCTTTGAAGTCATTAACATAATTAAGGTTATATATCTTCCAACCTGAAGGACTCCCCTTCTGGCACTATATGAGACAGTGTTCCACTGCTGGTCATAAGGTTTTCACTGACTGTTTCTTGTAGAACTTGATCGCTAGGTTTTCCCTCCTAGTCTATCTTAGTTGGAAACACTGCTGAAACATGTCCACCATTGGTGACCCTGCTGATATTGATAATATCAGTGACAGAGCATCTATCAGTATGTCAGCACTCAAGTCATCACAGATTGAAAATGAGTGGAGGGTTTTTACAGTATATGTTGTTGTTGTTGTTAAGTACCGTGGAGTCTGTTCCGACTCATAGTGACCCTGCACAGCGTTTCCGAGGCTGTAAATCTTTATGGGAGCAGAACACCTCATCATTCTCCCGCGGAACCGCTGGTGGATTTGAACTGCCGATCTTGACGTTAGCAACCTAATTCATAACCACTACACTGCCAGAGCTCCTTTACAGTATATATTGGCATTAAATTCATGTAATGAGAAAAGGTTCCTTCAGATGAATGAGATGTATTAAAATTTTTATTTGTTTGTTTTAATTACTTAGCTTAGAAATGAACAGAAAGTCAATTTCCATTATTTAAAAACAATCTTCTTGATAGAATAAAGCTGTAAAGACTTTAAACACATATAATTAGAGTTATTATAATATATTATTATATTGTTGTGGTTAAGTGCCATCAAGTCGGTCCTGACTCATAGTGACCCTGTATTGGGTGTCCAAAGCTTTTAAAATCTTCATGGGAACAGAAAACCTCATCTTTCTTCTGCAGAGCACCTGGCCGGCTTGAATTGAAGACTTTGTGGTTTTCAGTCTAGTGCTTATCATATGGAGCCACCGTGCTCCTGTATTTTATTAATATTTCACTTAAATGATTATAAGATTCTAGGTTTGTAAACATTTTTGACTTGATGTTTTGTTTAGGAACATTGCTATAAATGGCAACTTAGGTTCCTAGAGAATATTGGTCCTCTAAAATGAAAAGGGGAGTCCTAGTATGGCGCAGTAGGTTAATGTGCTGGACTGTAAGGTCGGCAGTTCAAGCTCACTAACTACTCCTTGGAAGCTCTATACAGGGTCCTATGGGTAGGAACCAACTCGACAGCACTTAACAACAAAATAAAACAAGACTCCTGGTGTAGCACTGTAAGATCAGGACTGGACTGTGAACCACAAGATCGGGAGGTCAAACCTACCAGCTGCTCCTCAGAAAAACCTATACAGGGTCACTGTAAGTCAGAACCAACTTGATAGCACTTAACAACAACAATAACAAAAAAAGGAAAAACAAGTTAAAAGTTTGAAATACAGTAATTACCACTATTTTTTTCTAGTAATTTAGGATAAGGAGACATACGCTGCTGTTAAGTGCCGTCGAGTTGGGTTTCTGAGGAGCGGCTGGTGAGTTTGAACTGCCAACCTTGATTTTCAAATTGACCTTGAGGTCGAGTGCTTATCCTGTGGCATCACCCCAGGACTCCAGAGAGACATATACCTGTTTGTTGTTTTTAAGTTAAATTTCTGGCCTTCTTTCTCTTCTATATATAAGCACTTTAAAAAAAACAAAGTATTGATAATTACATTCTGGGTTTTTTTTCGGGTGGGGGGAGGGTAGATAGAATAAACTTACAGAATTTAGACAAAAAAGGATGCAGCCGATGGTGTCATTAAATAATATCTGTTAGAAGGAAAGTTTGACTGTGTGAATGCTACAGAATCCTTTAAGAGAAACTGTATCAGTTACTGGCAGTGATGTTGGTAAAAGTTTCAAACTGTCAGCTGGTCATAAAAGCCATCTTAATAGTTGTTATAATTAGGTGCCGTCTAGTCAGTCCTGGTGTGGTCTGTAGGTTAATGCGTTGGACTGCAAAGTTGGTTTGAACAGCAAGGGCGGCCATTAAAGCTCACCAGCTGCTCCTTGGAAACCCTGTACAGGGTTGCTATGGGTTGGAACTGACTCGACGGCTCTTAACAACAAGTCAATTCTAACTAATAGCAAAACACCCTGTGTACAATGGGAGGTAACAACATCCAGTCCTCTGCCATCCATCCTCACAATTGTTGTAATTTTTTAGCTTGTTATTTCAGTCACTGTGTCAGTCCATCTTATCTTGTTGAGGGTCTTCCTCTTTTTCACTGACTACCTAGCATGATGTTCTTCTCTAGGGACATGCAGCATGTCAGAATGGCATGAGACGAGTCCCACCATCCTCTCTCTAAGGAACATTCTGACTGTACTTCTTCCAAGACAGATTTGTTCATTCTTTTGTGGGCAGTGCATGGTACATTTGATGTTCCTCACCAGTACCGTAATTCAAACACATCAGTTCTTAGGTCTTCCTTATGCATTGTCCAGCTTTTGCATGTATTTGAGACAGTTGAAAATACTGTGGCTTGAGTTAGGTGCACTTTAGTCCTGAAAGTGATATCCTTACTTTTTAACACTTTATTTTAAAGAGGTCTTTGCAGCAGATTTGCCCAATGCAGTACACCTTTGATTCCTCGATTATTTTGCTATGGGCATTGATTTTGAATCCAAATAAAATGAAATTTTTGGTAACTTCAATCTTTTCTTTGTTTATCATTATATTCCTTATTGGTTCATTTGTGAGTATTTTGTTTTGTTTTATGTCGGGGTGTAATCCACACTGGAGGCTATAGTTTTCATTATTGATCAGAAAGTACTTCAAGTTCCCTTTGCTTTCAGCAGTCCAGGTATGTCATCTGCATTATCACAAAATGTTACTAAGTCTTTCTCCAGTACTGATGTTGTATATAGATTTTCAGATTATTTGCTCAAATGAATGCATATTGGATATTTGGTAGTGTAGTGGTTATGAATCAGGATGCTAACCATAAGATCGGCAATTCGAAACTATCGGCTGTTCCCTGGGAGAAAGATGAAGCTTTCTGCTTGATGTACAACCTCGGAAGCCCTGTGCAGGGTCGCTATGAGTCAGAATCGACTCCACGGTACTTAACAACAATAACTATTAAGATATTGTTGTTGAGTGCCATCGAGTTGGTTCTGACTTAGCAGTCCTGTATACGGTCTCCTAGGAGCTGCTGGGGGTTTGAGTTGCTGACCTCATTGTTAGCAGTCTGTTGCTTATCCTACAGTACCATACCAGGATTCCATTAAGATTTTCTTTGGTGTGTTGTAAAGTGACCACTGAGTGGTAAAGTACTCACAGTTATCCTGTGTATAACAGAATGAAACACTGCCCAGTCACACACCAATCTCACAGTCATTGCTATGCTTGATCCTATTGCTGCTGCCACTGTGCTAATCCATCTAGTTGGAGGTCTTCCTCTGTGTTACTGACCTTCCACTCTACCAAGCCTGATCTCCTTCCCCAGTGTCTGGTCCTTCCTAATAGTTTGTCTAATATGAGACTAAGTTTGGCTATCTTGGCCTCTAAGGATCGTTCTGGTTTTACTTCTGCCAACACAGATTTGTTTTTCTGGCAGTTTATGGTACCTTTAATATTCTTCTCCAATGTTCTGACTCATAGCGACTCTATGTAGGGTTTCCAAGGAGCGGCTGGTGAGCCTGAACCATCAACTGTACGGCTCAAACCAACCTTACAGCCCAGCACATTAACCTACTGTGCCACATCCAATATTAACACAAGGAGCCAAATTGAATTTTGGTGATAGATTTATCTATAAGGAATCTGTTTTAAAGTACCCTTTAACTTAGTAAAAACATAGTAGTTTCATAAAAAGCAGCAACAGATTTCAAAGACTTGAAAGGATATCCTTTTTTGTTTGTTTTTAATAGGTCCAAGTTATAAATCCTTTGAATTCATAGATGTTCAGATATGTTGAAAAGGCAAAACTACTTTTTATATTAAGTATTCATCTGTTTTCTGGAAATGCTGTTTTTTGCTTTTAGGAGTCACATGATGCATTGTTGGAATTTGGGAATAATAACCTACAAATATTAGTTCACGTTACCAAGGAAGGGGTATGGAAAAATCCAGTTCTTCTTAAAATTCTGTCTCAACAGCCAGTAGAAACAGAAGAAGGTAAGTCTTAAAATATTACTGACTGTTGTTAAGTGCTGTTGAGTTGGTTATGCACAGAGTGACTGTGTTTCAGGTTTTCAAGGAGTGGCTTATGGGCTTGAGCCTAAAGCCTTGTTGGCAGTCTAATGCTTAACCTGCCACACCAGGACTCCTTTACTGACTATAGTAGAAAAAATTTTAATCCTTAAAGATCAAAATCTATCGTGGAGTAAAATTTTGTGAATTTGACCTAGTCATTATCTTTTCCTTTGAGGAGTAGTAAAAGTGAGATAATCAGCATTTAATATTTTGCTTATTTCAGTAAGCATTCTTGCATTTTTAACTAGTATTTTAAATTTCCCGTTATCCTCCTGTTTGTTAATATTATATTAAAATAACATTAAGTACTAAGCTTCTGAGATACAGACTAATAATTTACTTTTATTTATTTGTAACTACTATAAAAATAGTATTTTTTAATCTGAAATATGCTTTGTTTATAGGTTATAATTTAGGGACATGAAAAAGTTCTTTTATGTTTTATATTTATGAACTATTAGAATTCAACATTTTGTGAAAGAATGAAATTTTCTGTTTGTCATCTTATTTATTATCCATAAAACTGAAGCTTTATGGATATGCGTTTACATTTGCATTTTAGGCACACAGAACACTTCAGATATAAACAATAGTTGTAATTTCATTTGCTTCTAATTAGTTGAAAGTTCAAAGGATCACATTTTATCCAGTATGATTTTATGGTAAAAGTAGATTTCAGAAACAGTTATTATACTTTTAGGGGTACCTTTAGAACAAAGAACAGATTACTTTAATGTTGTTGCTAAGTGCCATCAAGCTGATTCTGACTCATAGTGACCCAGTACAGGGTTCCTGAGGAACAGCTGGTAGATTTGAACTGCAAACCTTGTGCTTATCCACTTTAATGTTGGTATCCTAAAATATCCCAGCTTATTATTCCTTCAATAGTTTAATATTTAAGGACTTATTAATCAAGTATGATAACATATTATATACATGCTGCTTGGGTTTTCTTATAGGGAGAAGATTGACTTAAGGGAATTTACATTTACTTTTGGTCCCTCTCCTTTGAGAATTCTGCTTATCAGTTGTACTGACACCCCCCCCCCCAAATAATAATAATTAAAGAAGGATTAAAAAAAAGTAATAAGGACAAGAGATTACAAACTGGTAGAAAATAGATAGTTTTTTTATTGTCTGAAGAGGTCTTCAGTAAATAGCATCCCATTTTATGTGTTGTTGTTATTGTTAAGTACTGTCAAGTCAGTTGCAATTCATAGTGACCATATGTAGAGTTTCCAAGGAGTGGCTGGTGGGCTTGAACTGTTGACTTTGTGGTTAGCTGTCTACTCCTATCCTATAGAGCCACACCAGGACTCTTTTTTTTTAATAGTGATGGTGATGGTTGTATACCACCAAGTCAGTTCTGACTCACAGTGACCCTGTATAGGGTTTCCGAGGCTTTCAGTCTTTGCAGGAGCAGAAAGCCTTATCTTTTCCCTGTGTAGTGGTTGGTGGGTTCGAACTGTGGGTCTTGTGGTTTGAAGTCTAGTGCTTATCTTATGGCACCACTGCACTCCCCTCCTTTTTATATTGTTGTTTAGTTCTGTCAAGTCAGTTCTGACTCATAGTGACCCTGTATAAGGTTTCCTAAGGGCGAGTGACTGGAAGGAGCTCTTGTAGCACAGTGGTTATGAATCGGGCTGCGAACCTTAAGGTCAGCAGTTCGAAACTACCACGTGTTCCATGGGAGAAAGATGGGGTTTTCTGCTCCTGTAAAGATTTATAGCCTTGGAAACCCTGTACATGGTCGCTATGAGTTGGAACGGACTCCACGGCACATAACCACCACCACCAAGGGCAGCTGGTGGTTTTGAACCACTGACCATGTAGTTCAGACTTTTACAGTCCAGTGCTTATACTATAGCACCACACCAGGACTCCCTTTTTTATGTAATTAAGGCTAAAATACCACCTTTATATTGAAACATGATGTTAGAGGCAGAGACAAGTGCAGAATTAGGCAGATTTCTATACCCTTTCAATAGAGGTCACAGTGAGGCAGAGAAGAATGCTTGCTTTCTGCAGGCAAGCCTAAGAAGAAAAGGAGCGACATTGAGTTGTGTGTCCAGTTTATTTTTCCTTGATGCGCTAATTAGTTATGTCACCGTACCGCAGTAGGTAAAGTGATACAACTTTTTAGTTAGAAAGCCATCAAGACATGAGGAGAAACATTGTTCATTTAAAACCTGTTGTATCCTATCTCTTTGGTGATTAACTACCTGTAAACTACCTGTAAACTATCTGTAAGGTTCTGTCTGAATGGAGATACACATATATAAGGAATTGTGCTGGGAACCAGAAGTAAGCAGGTGTAGTCACCTGCTTTCATAATTGACTCCTAGTGAAATTTCAGGTCAGAAGCATAGAACACTTCCGTTACACCTTCAGTGCTGCTGAAGTACATATTAAGAGGCCCACAAGCATTTTTTTATTTTATTAAAATTATTTAATTTGATGTCTCATGGTGGTGGTAGTGTAGTGTTAGTTGTATGCTACCCAGTTGATTCCAACTCATAGTAACCCTGTATAGCGGTTCTGAGGCTATAAATCTCTACTGGAGCAGAAAGTCTCATCTTTCTCTTGTGGAACGACTGGTCAATTCCAACTACTGACCTCCCAGGTGGTAGCCCAGCTTGTAATCCTCTATACTACCAGGACTCCTTTTATGTACCATACTCATCTCAAGAAAGCAACAAAAACAAAACTTTATCATTGAGGCATATGCTAAGTACCAGGTGTTGAGCATTTCTGCCTGACATAACCAGTATAAACATCATGTCAGAGCAGTTTTTTTATTTATTTAGAAATTTGAGGAACCTTTATTTTAAAAATCAAAACCTGATACATGAAAATAGGCAAGAGTGAGAAACAAGCATTTTTGGGACAAAATGTTTAGCTGGTGAGAAAGATTGCAGAAAAATAATTTACTCCCAAAATTAAGAAATAGAATAAAAAGAAACATACTTAAATATTATTTTTTTAAAGGACCATTATAATAGAAGGTTAGAAGACCTTTGAAGGGTTAGAGTAAAATTTTTATAAGTCTTAACTAGAAAATGCCTACTCTTAAGTGAGGATTATTTTGCAACATGATTTGGGTTTTAAAAGTAAATAGACGTTTAGGACATTTCTCTCAATGAAGGCTTCGTGGGAGTAAGGCGCATATGGCCCAGAGAAGCTGGTTGTAGCAGAAGGTGATTGCTTTCTGCAGAGGATCTATCCAGCCTAGAGGTGGTGTTTATAGCCTCTGTTCCTGCCATTGGCCTGGATGTGGTAGAGGGTGCACAATGGCCCAATGGAAGCCAAAAGAAGAGGGATTTGATCTACCACATAATGATTTAAAAATGAGAATATTTCAATATTTTAAAGACTAAAAGAAGTATTATGTAAAGCCATCATGCTATTTCTGTCTCTCAGGAAGGTTTTTTTTTTTTTTAGTTTTTATTGTGAATTGAGTGACAGTTTACATGAGAGAACATTGGTTTTACACTCATTGTTTCATTGCAGTGATTACAATCCCCTCCGTGCATCATCATTCATCAGTATTTACTTCTGTTCCTCTGGTTTTTTTAGGGGGTGGAATGTACACAGAAACACTCAGGAATAGATACTCATTTAAATAACCAAAGGGCACATTCTGCAAACCTGCCTGCAGGCCACCAACATACAGCCTTTGTCTTTCCATGAGTCTAGAGTCCTCAGATGCTCTATCTCTCCATGTCCTCATCGCTGCCTCCATTTCTGGTGTCACTGCTTCTCTGGATAGGGTCCCACATTCCACTCATATTCTTCTCCCTTGATGGGCCTAGGGTCCTCTGTTCTTGGACTGTAAGATTAACTACTTCCCCCATTTTGTTACAGAATCTCTCAGTATGTTTTACAAGATAAAATTCATTTATCTTGGCACTGTGCGTTACTGTGCTGAACTGCAAAGTCAGTTTGAACCATAAGGTCATTGGTTCAAGCTAACCAGCCGCTCTTTGGAAACCCTGTACTGGGTCTCTATGGGTCAGAACCAATTCGATGGCACATTCTTAAAAAAAAAAAAAAGTTAAATACATTCTAAGAACAGCACACTCAACATCTGGAAAAAGGAAAGGGAGGGAGAAAATTCAAATTTTCTTATTCTCCTCTCTCTTCTGGGTTTAAGGCAAATTTGATCCCCTACTTCATTCTTTAAAGAGCTCTGGTAGCATAGTGGTTATGAGTCATGCTGCCAACCTTAAGGTCAGCAGTTGGAAACTACCAGCGGTTTCGTGGGAGAAAGATGAGGCGTTCTGCTCCTGTAAAGATTTACAGCCTCGGAAACCCTGTGCAGGGTCACTATGAGTTGGAACCGACTCCACGGTACTTAAAAACAACAGCAACTTCATCCTTTACAGGAGAAAGCTCATCTCTGCCTTGGCCTATGTGGCTCAGTGTTTTGTCCCCATGATGTCTTGAAACATATCTATGAGTAGAGGGAAGACAGTGGTTGAGTTTTTCTTAGCAGCAGTGGTGGTCAGTGTCTGAAGGTACTACAGCTGAAGGACTGCAAGAGATTTACTGGTGACTATAGAGGCTTCTTTCAGAGCTCTGGATCCATTAATTTCTCCCTATAAAAGTACAGTCTGCTTCTGTATTTTTAAATGGTAAAGAAAAAGAAAGGCTGCATAAAGAAATAGAGTAAGACAATTCAATTTGTAAATCAAGGTGGTGAGTAGATGACTTTAGAATTTTTAATGTTTGAAAAAATTAAAACAGAAAGGATCATGGTAGAGAATAAGAGTTCTCAATATATATCATATATTCAGTTTTTCTTTCATGAATTGGACGAAAGCTTATAAAGCAGATCAGCTTTCCATTCAACAGGATTCTGTTTCCCACATGTAATATCACTTATCTTACTTCCTCCTTGTGTTTCTATTCTTCCTTCTTTCCTAACTCCTTTGAACTTGTTCCTTGGTTAAATGTTCCCCTATTGATCTCTAATAATTCATCATTCTAAGGTATGCATACCTCACCTATGTTACTGTTCCCCTTATTGACCTGTCTACTGTTTCACTGAAAACTCTGTGCATATAATATCCTTTTTTTAAAACCATAAACAATGTTTAATTGACAAGTATTGTGTTTTCATGTGTGTGTGTGTTTTATTTTTAAGTTTTTATTGTGAACTGAGTGATAGTTTACATGGGAGAATATTGGTTATACACCATCGTTTGATTGCAATTTTTACAGTATCCTCCTTGCATCATCATTCAACAGTATTTGCTTCTGTTCTCTATTTTTGCTTTTTTGTGTGTTTGTTTTTGGGTGGGATGGGGAATTTATACACAGAAACACTCAAGAAATATATAATAATTTAAACAACCAAAGGGCACATTCTGTAAGCCTGCCTCCTGGCCACCAGCACCCAGTCCCTCTCTTTCCTTGAGCTGCTCACCCTCTCCATGTCCTCATCTCTGCCTCCATCTCTGGTGTCACTGCTTCTCTGGATAAGGTCCTGCATTCTGCTTGTGCTCTTCTCCCGTGATGGTCCTAGGGTCCTCTGTTTCTGTACTGTAAGATTAACTACTCCCCCGTTTTTATTACAAAACTTCTACCTTTACCGTTGTGACAGTTGCAATTAATCATAACAGTTTCTCGGTATTGAATCATAGAATCTTATACCCATCTCTTTTTACCAGACCAGTCTAGACAAGATGAAAACTATTCAGTGGGGACTCTACCTTCCCCGACACACTCTTAAACTCCCTCTTGAAAACTTGTAAGCCAGTCATTTCATGCCTTTATCGCCCCCTCATTTTAGGTAACCAATGCCTAAATTGTGTGGCTCTATGGGCTAATGCGTCAGACTCCAAAGTCATTTGAACTGTAAGGCCAGCAGTTCAAACTCACCAACCACTCCTTGGAAACCCTATACAGGGGTGCTATGAGTCAGAATCGACTTGAGGGCACGTAAGAACAACAATTTACCCTGTATTCAGAGGGATAGGATTGATACTTGATGTGAAGACTCCTTCCCTCTAAGTTGGTATTTTGAGCTACTAAATCCATAAATATAGGTCAAGTTCATCAAATTGTAGCAATTTGCCCTCATTTCCATTATCAAAAATTGTTTTTTTTTCTTCCTCTAGTCAAGTTCTGATTATCAAGCCATCAAGGCTAGTTCAAATGGGTACTATCTGCAAGTTTGGGCGTTCTTGTGCATCTCCTCTCACTTCATATCAACTGGATGCTCCACTCTCAGCTCTAATTCTCCATGGCTATGACCTTGTCCGTGGGCTCAGGAGTCCCCAGGTCTTACCATACATTGGACCAACCAGCCCTTCCTCTTCTCTCTCTCATCTCCAGGTCAATGGGAGTCTATGGATCATGGTTGAACTCAGTCCATTTCTTCATTGCTGCCTTACCCCCTCTTCTACTCACTGGTAGACCAACATTGTCGCCAGCAAGCTTACATGCCTTATCATGTGTTCCCTTTGAGTTTCAGTCTTGGGATTTGTCCTGAAGGGACTTGATTGCGTGCTTTGATGGCTCCCCGGCGAACAACTTGCTTGTTCTTGTAGTAGCCAATCATACTGCCATTTTTGTTTTGGATTTTTCTTGTTGACCTTTCTTTGAAGATGTATCTTCTGTTGCTCTAGCTGTTCCAGGCTGGTCTGCTTGTCCTTTCTAGTGGGAATGTGCCACCCCAGAAAGTTCTGTACACTGCAAAGGCTCACAAGAAGCTTCTTTCACTGGGCAAGTTCTAGAACCCCTTTTGGATATTCCAATCAGTTATAGGCTGAAGATGGGCTTACAAGCTTTCTGTATTGATGTTTCCCACCATTCCTTTTCTATCCCACTAAAGTGTCTATTTTACAATAGTAGACAAGGGAAACCAATATTCATAAGTCAGTCAAGCATATAACATTATATCCCCTCTTCAGGCTATGCCTCAATCCCTGTATCACAGAACCCTGTTGTTCCAAGGTTGAGCATATGTCACTATTTACATGTCATAGCTTTTTAAAGTATTATTTTAACATAAAATGGTTTTAAAAATGCAAGATTGAGCTGTGTAAAAGTTGATAAATCAACAAGTTAAAATATGCTAGTGTAATATCCTTTTTTTTTTTTTTTTTTTTGAGGATTGTGAATTGGGTGAAGGATTCTAGACAAGACTATCTCAGTTTTGTATTTAACAAATCATACTCTTCCCATCCCGTCTCAACTTTGTCCTTAGGTAAATATTGCAATTTTGATTTTGAATGATTGATCATTCCATGGTGAACCTACCTTAATAGTGTTATTGTCCTTCCCTATATACCTGTCTGCTGCCTAGCTGAAAATTGGGCCATGAAAGTGAGTTCCTTTCTAGACCTGAAGGATGGTCAAGGGCCATAGTCTCAGGTTCCTCAAGTCTCTTTCTGACCAGTAAGCCAAGGTTTTTGTTTTAAGATAATTTTGAATTTTGTTCCACATTTTTTCCCACTCTTATCTGCGACTTTCTAAAGCAATCTCTTTTTAAGCATTTGTTACTGGTAGCTGGTAGCATCTAGTTCTTCTGGTTTCAGAATCGTGGAGACTGATGTTCATATGTTCCGTTAGTCTTTTGGAACTCTTCTTTCTTCTAGACATAGAACAATAGCTGCACCTTAGACAGTTGCTCATGAGCTTTTAAGATCTCAGATGCTACTCATCAAAGTAGGATGTAGAACATTGTCTTTGTGGACTGTGTTATGCCAGTTGATCATGGTGCGCTGGTATATTTTGACGAATAGTTTTCCCTCACAGCAGCTTTTGTGTGTTCCAACTTTATAGTGAACCTCTGTGACAGAGCAGGACTGTACCAGAGGGCTTCCTAGGATGTAATCTTTTCTTTACACATACAGGTCTCTATATTCCATATTACTCTTAAACTCTTATTTGCACTTAGCCATTGTTCCACCAGTCTCCTCCTTCACAGAAGTAATAGCTATGATTATAGAGTGTCTACTATGTGATGGACACTGTACTAGTCTTTTGCACATTCATTACTTAATTCCTAAAACAGAAGAGTTTACAGTTGCTCAAAGCCACTTAGCTAAAATTGTAGTCAGAATCTTAGTCTAAGTAAGGACATATTCTAAGTTTTTTATGGCTATTCAATTTCTAAATACATGATTTTATTAAATATTTGTAATACAGTGAAATATGTGAGATCACAAACTCAATAGCACTGCCTTGTGTTTCTGTGTTTTGAAAATTTTCCATCTTTGACAGGATGCTGCTGTCTTTGCATTTTTCTAGACTTAATTTTCCTGGGAAGTACTTTTGAGTTTTCCTTCTCAGATAGGTTTCTACCTTACATAAGTTCCTGTTTTGCATGTTTTACTGAATATAAGGCATTGTGTTTGTTGTGGTGGTGGTGATGTGTTGTCGAGCTAATTCTGACTCATATCGACCCTGTACAGGGCTGTAAAGACAGGAGTAGAAAGTCTCATCTTTTTCCTATGGAGGGCCTGGTAGTTCAAGCTGATGACCTTTCTGTTAGCGACCCAATTCATAATCCACGGTGCTACCAGGGCTCCTTGTATTGACTATGTTACTAAGTCTCATCTAGTTGCTTCTGACTTATAGCTACCCTGTATAGGGTTTCCAGGGTGCAGCTGGTGGGTTTGAACTGCCAACCTGTGTTTCACATGCTAGTCTGATCATACAGTGTCATACCAGGAGCCCTATGCTTACTATTTGTTGTTGTTGTTGTTATATGCCGTGGAGTCGGTTCCGACTCATAGCGACCCTGTACAGGGTTTCCGAGGCTGTAAATCTTTACGGGAGCAGAAAGCCTCATCTTTCTCCCATGGAACAGCTGGTCATTTTGAACTGCTGACCTTGCAGTTCACAACCCAATTCGTAACCAATACGCTACCAGAGCTTCTTACTATAGGGAATGTAAAATTGAACACAGCATGGTGTTTGCTCATATATTACTGACAGCAGTGCCATAGGGAAAGTGTTGTCTCTGCATTACTGGTGTTTCATTTATAATTCTTTTATCCCTGTGAAGTGAAGAAACAGACTCAGAGAGGTCAATTTACATGCCAAGGTATCTTAAACTAGTATGTGTCAGAGCCAAGATTCAACATCAGATCTATGATTCTAAAATGTGACTCTTCACTTTATACATTATAACCTCTTAGTACAGTCCTTAAGGTGCCCTGGTGTGGCACTGTGGGTTAATGCGCTGGACTGCAAAGTCGGTTTGAACCACAAAGTCAGTGGTTCAAGTTCACCAGCTGCTCCTAGCTTTGGGTCAGATTGACTCAAAGGTGCTTAACAAAAACAAACAATCCTTGAAGAGAAAATTAAGTGTGGTAAGAGAAGGAAATGCTTTGGAAGAGTTGAGAAGAAGGGTATATGAAGATAATGTGCTTGTTTTCAGATGTGTTGCCTCCTGTGGGATTTGTGAAATTGCTTGTAGTCTGGCCGTTGTTGTTAAGTGGTATTGATTCAATGCCAACTCATAGCGACCCTGTATAGGGTTTCCAAGGAGTGGCTGGTAAGTTTGAACCACTGACCATACAGTTCAAGCCAACCTGTGGTCCAGTGCTTATCTAGTAGTGCTGTACCAGAACTCTTACTCTCTGGTAGAGTAGATAAATAGGCAGACTCTTCTTATGTTAGCAGAGCAGCATACAAGTGTGGATAATGTGGCAGGAATATGGAGGAGTTGAATTGGAGAGAGTTTTAAAAAAGAATTGCTAGAGCGTAATTGAGTTTCCTTTGAGAACAGAAAGTGTCAAGATAGAGCAAATGTAATCCCTCTTATTTCTGTGTGATTAAGAGAATACCATTTCTAAAAATAGAAGTAAAGGATGAGAAGCTGTTGAGGGAGCGTACTGATTGTGAGTTCATTTTGTGGAATTTAATGATTGGAGTAAAATGGAAAAGTCTAAGTGAAGATGATGTATTTTCATCTATGCTTTTTGACCCAGAAATGCCATAGGAATGGGAACCTTTATACATTGCTGGTGGGATTATACATTGGTGTAATCTTTGGAGAGCATTTTGGCAGTATCAGTAGTACAAATAATCAAAGCCTTTAATTGAGCAGTTCCACCTTTAGGAATTCACGGTGTTGTTGTTAAGTGCTGTCAAGTTGGTCCCAACTCATAGCAACCCTTTACAGGGTTTCCAAGGAAGAGCTGGTAAGTTTGAACCACCAGCCTTGTGGTTAGCAGTGCAATGCTTACTCTATAGCCCACAACAGGATTCTTTATCCTATGTGTTGTTAAGTGCTGTCGAGTTGGTTCTGACTCATAGCAACCCTGTATAAGGTTTCCAAGGAGCAGCTGGTGAGTTTGAGCCACTGACTTTGTGGTCCACAATGCCATACCAGGACTCCCTTTATCCTGTATGGTGGTGGTAGTGGTGGTGTGCCGTGGAATAGTTTCCAACTCATAGTGACCCTGCATAGGGTTTCCGAGGCTGTAAAACTTCACAGGAGCAAAATGCCTCATCTTTCTTCTGGGGAATGATTGATAGCTTCGAACTCCTGACCTTGAGTTTAGCAGCCCAAGTCGAACCCACTATGCTACCAGAGCTTCTTTTATCCTGTAAAGAGGACTATAAATTGAAACATTGATGGTTGCCAGATTGGAAACAACTTGCAAGTTTATCAGTAGGGGACAGGCTAAAATTAATGATAGCTTACACATCGTGGTGGTTATGTGCCGTGGAGTCGGTTCCGACTCATAGTGACCCTGCACAGGGTTTCTGATGCTGTAAATTTTTTTTTTTTTTCATTGCAAATATCTTTTTTTATATTTTTACTTTTTTCCACTTTTTATTATGAACTGGGTGAAGGCTTACAGAGCAAACCATCAGTTTCACATTTGACAATTTATATACATTTTGTTTCATCTCAATGATTGGAATCCCCCCAGTGTAAGAGGCCTTTCCAAGTTCCTCCCTGTGTTTCTTTGTTTCCATTCCTCCTCCTCCCCAACCCTCTCCTAACTAAGCATGCCCTTGGGTAAATGCTGCCCTTCTGTGTTCAAATGGATACTTTTATAGCTCATTTGTACTTTTCTTTTTTTTAATGTTTTTATTGTGGATTGAGTGAAAGTTTACAGGGCATATCATCAGTTTTACATTCAACAAATCAATTTACATTGATTATAATCCCTTCCATGTACCAACAATTAACAGTATTTCTCTCTGTCCACTTTAGGTTTTTTTAAAAACAAACAAAAAAACCCATGCAGGCATATGTAATAATTTACATCTCCAAACGGCACATTCTGCAATTCTGCTCCTGGCCACCAGCTCTTAATCCTTCTCTTCTTAGTCCATGAATCTAGAGTCCTCAGCTGCTCCCCCTCTCCATGCCCCTGTTTTTGATGAGGCTGTAAATTTTTACAGTAGCAGAAAGCCTCATCTTTTTCCCGCGGAGCAGCTGGTAGTTTCGAACTGCGGACCTTGTGGTTCGCAGCCCAATTCGTAACCACTACGCTATCAGAGCTCCTTTACATGTAGTAGAATACTATTAAGTTGTTTTTAAAAAATGAGTTAGCTTTGAATATATATGTTCATCATACCGTGACCTTTGTTGTTAGTGACATTGAGTTGGCTCTAAGTCATAATGATGTATATATATTGACATAATATACAGTGACCTTTGTATTAGATTAATTGAATACAAAAGTCTGTACTTAAGAGTATTTCTCAAAGAATCAACAAGAAATTGGAAGCAGTTTTTTTCTGGGGAAGATGAACTAGAGATAGAAGAGAGACTTCACTTTTTGTGTGCCTTTTGACTTGTGTGTTTTTATAATGTGATCTATTATTTTTTTTAAATGATAAATGATTTTTTGTAAATTCTACAGTTGATTGTGACCCGTAGTTAAGATTGGGCCAGTCACTTAACTGTACTGTTGATCTTTGTCACTTCATTTGTGGCCTGTAGGCCTAACATCATGGGCATCACCTGGAAGCTTGTTTTGTTAGGTGCCATCAGGTTTGTTCCAACTCAGAGCAACCCCATATACAGGAATGAAACACTGCCTGGTCTTGTGCCATCCTCACAATTGCTACTATGTTTGAGTCCATTGTTGCAGCCACTGTGTCATTCCATTTCATTGAGGTTCTTCCTGTTTTTCACTGATGTCCTTTTCCAGGGACTGGTCCCTCCTTATAACATGTGAGAAGTACTTGATATGAGTCTTGCCATCCTTGCTTCTAAGGAACATTCTGGCTGTGCTTCTTCCAAGACAGATTTGTTCTTCTGTGGCAGTCCATGGTATATTTAATATTCTTCACCAGCACCATAATTCAAATATATGTCTTAAGCTGAGTTTTCTAGAAAAGCAAAACGAGTGAAACATATATATGTATATATGTAAAGAGAAGTTTATATGAAGGAAATGGCTCCCAGTTTTAGAGGTGGGAGAGTCCCAAAGTTCAGGCCAGATGAACCCAAGATTGGCAGATATGTCCAGCAAGCAGATAATAAAGGAGTCCACTGGCTTATGTCCAAAGAACTGGAGGTTGGAAGATGAGCCAGATGTAAGATCCAGACCCAGCAGAAAGTGATCAATATTTGCCTGAGTGTCCATTACATTGGAAGCAGCCTTTCAATTGATTAGCTGCTCATAGAAAATCATCATTGTTAACTGTACTGTATTAGATGTCACCATGGGGATAACCATATCTTAATTATCACAACACCATTCTTCTTAGCTTTTCCTTATTCATTGTCCAACTTATGCAAGCATATCAGATGATTGAAAATACCGTGGTTTGTGTCAAGCACATCTTGGTTTTCAAAGTGACATCTTTGCTTTTTAGCACTTGTTTTTTAGCTTTTTATTTTGGTTTGGGTGAAAGTTTGCAGAGCAAATCCGCTTTCCTTTCAATACCTCATATGCATTGTGTTTCATGCAGTTGATTGCACTCCCCACAATGTAACAGCTCTCACCCCATTGATTCGTTGTGTGGCCCTTTCCATTAGTCTTTCTTTACAATCCCTTCCTACTGTTTGAACTTCATCCCTGTTCAAATGCTGCCCTTTTGATCACAAATGGTTGTTTTTAACACTTTAAGGAAGTCTTTTGCAGATTTGCCCAATGCAGTACAGCGTTTGATTTGTTGACTGCTGCTTCCATGGATGCTTGTTAGAACAGCAAAACCTCAGGTCCCATCCCAAACTACTGAATAAGAATCTGCATTTTAATAAGATCCCCAGGTGATTTCATAAGGCACTTTAATGCTTGAGAAACACGATTTTAGATAATTAGCCACCTAGAGCTGTTTGTTCACTCACCACTTGGCTTGACATGTAATATTCCCACCTCTACTATTTAAGAGCTACTATGCAAATAATTGATATTATATACCTATTATATATCTACTGTTAGAAAATTGACTTCTACACAATAAGTGCTCAGGTGCTTAATCTTCACTACTGTTCAGGGAAGCATTTCTCAAAGTGTGTACTGACCAGGAACATACATTTTATAGGGCATTAACATGGGTCAAAGGGTTCTCTGGTCAAATTTACTTGGGAACCATTGAGTTAACTGAGTGAACAGTTTTCTTTATTGCAGGACTGTTCAGAGATTTGACCAAGGAATCCTTTTTTTTTTCTAGGACTATCTCTCAGGTCTTTTGGTCGGTGGAAAACACTTTGAGAAATGCCTGGTTTAGCGGAAAGAATACCACTGGCTTTGGAATCCTTGGCAAGTTACCTAATTTTTCTGCATATTAATTTCCCTAACCTTAAACTGGGGATGATTATACTTGCCTTGGTGGTGGTGTGAAGAAGTACTGAGAGGTATATAAAAGTATTATGAAGCTTAGTACCTCTTAAGAGTGTTCACATGGTAGTTGTTACTATCATCAAGGTTACTGCTGCTTTTTCTGCACTTATGCTTATGGTTCATTTCACTATTCCTTACTATCCGAACATGAGAGAGAAGGTGGTCAAAGAATTTTAATAAAATGTTACTAGGTTTATTAAAAAGTCTTATGTTCTAAATAAAACTGTTAATGTGAAAATGTCTAGTGAAATTAATTATGATCTTTGTTCTACTAGATGAGTATTGAGGTCTGAGTAAACTTTCCAGTTTTATCAATTAAAACCAGAACAAACTAGTGCAAAATAAAACCAAGATATTAAACTTTTATCTTAGCCTGATATGTTACATGACATGCTATCAAAATTTTTTTATGTTCCCATTTTTCTAGTCAATAAGTTGATTGCACAAGAAGGACCTTCCTTTCTGCAAATGCGAATAGAACATTTGTTGAAATCCAACTGCATACCCCAGGCTGCTGCTTTATCAAAACTATGTGCAGAATCTAAAGAAATTTCAAATATTTCATCTTTCCAGCAAGCCTATATCACATGTTTATGTTCCATGCTTCCTAATGAAGATGCTATTAAGGAGGTGAGTAGAGAAAATAATTGTTGTTGTCCTTTGCATTTGCTAAAAATTAAGTATGAGTTCAAGTATGAGATTTTGATAGCTGTTTTTTGCTCTGGTTTTTCAGGCTATTGAAAAGTATCATTCTAATCTTATGTATAACTGTTCAACAGATTGTGTTAAAGTTATGTTTATAAGTAGATTTAAAAGGTAATTAAAGAATATGTATACATGTTTGGTTGATGGTTTGTTTCAAAATATTTAAATATGAAGACTGTTTTTGAAGTGCAGAAATTATTAATAATGGCTTTAATAGATAAACTAAGAGAATGGCACTTTAGCATGTTACTTTATACACTCAACTCTGCAAGCTGAGAAACGTAGGTCTCTAGAACCCCTGCATGCATATTGAACAGTGATCTTGGAAAATAATGAAGTGATTGAGTCTTTTTTTTTTTTTTTTTTTTTAAACTAATTTCTCAGATTGCATCTGTATTTAAAAACAAAAACAAAAAACTCTTGAATTATTGTTTTCCTTAGAAAAGTTGGAATTAGTTTCCTCTAGTAGTTTTTTTTTCCTCTAGTAGTTTTTGATATGTAGAAATCTTTTAGGAATTCTCACACTATTTTCCATCATCTGTCTTAAATTCTCTCTCCTGTCATTCAACGCTGACACATAGATTCTCATTTTGCTTCTGCACTGAGCCTTCTCATTAAATGTAGGAATCCCAAGGATCTGGTTTTATACTGTTGGTGGTGGTGGTGGTAAGTACCGTGGAGTTGGTTCCGACTTGTAGTGACCCTGTACAGGGTTTCCGAGGCTGTAAATCTTTACGGGAGCAGAAATCCTCATCTTTCTCCCACAGAACGGCTGGTAGTTTTGAATTGCCGACCATGAGGTTAGCAGCCCGATTTGTAACCACTATGCTACCAGAGCACCTTGGCTTTATACTGTAGTAATTGTTAAACTTTTATGACAATTTCAGTAGTTAACATACTACTCTCAAAATATAATTTCCCGTGTTATACTGCCTTTTAATATCCCAACGCCACCAGGACCAACAATCTGTTGATCCTGTGACCTTTTTATAGTCCCTTATGTACTCACTTCCCTCCTGTTTTGCTTTTCCATAGTTAGTAAGTATTATCACCCAAATTCTTTATTTCCCTTCATTGTATTTGTTTGACTAACCATGTTCTGGTTTTCCCTTTATCTCCCACCTATTCTTTATCTATCTTTACCTGTATCTGTGGGGCCAAACATTGGTGGAGAAAGCCTGCCAACTGATATCCCTTTCAACCAGTCATACTGTAGGCAGCCCCCTGGTTAAGAATATCTGTTTTTCAACTCACACTTGCCCTTTCATGTTATGTAAATTTACCCACATTTTGAAGCGATTGAACTAACCCCTACTTGCAACAAATTGTTCACCACAGTGTTCAGGAATCTTTTAAATAATTGAAAAGGCTTTGGACCTTTTCTTGCACTAAAGGCTAAATAAGGACTGTTATGCACCTATTCCAACTTACCTACAAATTCAGTTTAGGAGTGGATCTGTTCCTAACCCAGAGACAAAGGGGCTTGAAAAAGTTTGTGGAAAGATGGAATTAAAAGACTGGAATTTTTCTACTAACTTTTTGACACCCCCTTGTATTTCTTTAGTCCATTCAAGCTCTTACGTGACTATTTCATACTTTTCCCTTTCTCTTCAAATTTATACTACTTTTCTGCACCATCCTTAACTGTCTGCATATGAGCTTGCTTCCTGTTTCTCAGGAAATTTTGACAGTAAGATGAGATTCCATAACTTTCCTCCAAAACATCTATTCACCTGCACTTAGCACTTAAACCTTCTCCCTGTTACTAGGTCTAAACTATTCTAGCTGAAGCCAACCCCTTTGCTTCTTTATTGGCCCCCATCTGCTCTTGACACCTCTCTACTGTGTCATCCATCTCTAGTCTAACACCATTCAATTAGCATGTGTACTATTGTTTTCTCCCCTTCTGGCTCTTCCTATTTCCCTCCTGGCCTTTTCAGCATAATTTTTTGAATGAATCATCTAAATTTACTGTTTATTTTTATTTTCATTGAATTCTAACCTTATCACTAAATCTGATGTCTGTTTTAATCTGACTCAGCCTAACTTTTCAGCTTTGTCTCCTTGTTAAACATTTTTCACTTAGGTTCTAGGGTACCACACTCTTGGTTTTCTGTCTACCTCACAGGTTCTTTCTTCTCAGTTCTGCTTTACTCTCTCTCCTTATCTCTCAGATGAGTAAACGTTGCAGTATTCTAGGACTCTGTACTTTTTATATCTATACTTGCTTGCCTGGAGATTTCACTTAACATTAAATACTTTTATGATTTAAATTCCAGAAGTTTTGTCTCTAATCCAGACCTCTCCTCTGAACTCTAGACTCATATATCCAACCAACTTATCAGCATCTCTTCTTGATAGCTATAGCATCTCAAAGTTAACATGTCCAAAATGAAGCTTCTGATATTAGGATTTTGTTTGTTTCTATAATCTTTCTTTTGAATGAAGTTACTTGCCCTTCAACTATTTGTGGGACTTAAAAAGTTTGTAGAAAAATGGAATTAAAAATAATGAAATTTTCCATGAACTTTTTGAAGTCCCTTAGTATTTCCCATGAATAACTAACTTCCATTTTTCTGAGCCCTGACTATATGCTAGGCACTGTGCTACATGCCTTTTATACATTGTCACATGGTTCTTCACAAAAACTTTTTGTTGCTAAGTGCCTTCAAGTCAGTTCTGACTCACAGCCACCCTATATGGGTTTCCAAGGAATGGCTGGTGGATTTGAACCACCCACCTTAATGGTTAACAGCCCAGTGTCCCATACCAGGATTCCCATAAAAGCTCTTACATAGCCTCATTTTACTGATGAAAATAGTGAGGCTCAGATTAATATGTTCAAGGTTATCAACTTATATAGTTAAATCGGGATTCAAACCTGAATTTGATATATTCATTGAAATATTAAATATGCATTGTTGTTAAGTTTTATTGAGTTTGTCCTGACTCACTGAGTTTCCAAGAAGCAGTTGGTAGGTTGGAACCACTGACCTTGCAGTTAGCAGCCCAGTGCTTATCCTATATTAAGTAGCACATCACAACTCCATTAAATACATTGGATAATAAGTAAAATCCTAGCTAGTTTATGGGGAGCAAGGTGGACTGGGAGCTACAAGGTCAGTAGTTTGAGAACACCAGCCACTCCATGGGAGAAAGAGGAAGACTGGATCAGAACCACCTCGGTGGCACTTAAAAACAACAAGGTGGTATGTACCTGAGGTTTTATATATTAAATGCTGTGTTAGGCATTGGGGTTATAAAAATAATCTGGTAGCCTTCAAACTGTTGTTTTTCCTCGTACTCTACATTTTACTGTCCCCACACATGGACACAGTGATCCCTTTAAAATTGAAGTCAGCTCAAAGCCATATGATAGCTTTCCATCTCATTCAGACACTTGTCTCGCATAACTTAATACTCACAGCTCTCATGCCACTTTGTCTTTATTCTTTGAACAAGTCAAGCATGCTCCTGGTTTAGACCTTTGTTCTTGCTGTGCCTTTGGTCTGGAATTTCCATCCCCACATATACCAGTTGGGATATTATTTATCTTATATACTAATGGAGTCCTAATATGGTGCTGTAAGAGAAGCACTGGACTTTTAACCACAAGGTCAGTGGTTCAAACTCACCTGCCACACCTCAGAAACCCTATACAGAGTCACTGTGAGCGAGAATCCACACACTGGCACTTAACAACAGCAACAATCTCCCTGTTCGCCTTTGTTTTTCTTTAGTGATTATTTGCTCTCTCATCTTAGCAAACTCATCTTAGCATTGCCCCCCTATCATTCCTAGCTTTATTATCTTCATAGCACATACTAGTACTTCCATTAATATCTTATTGCTATTTCCACCCATTAAATTACTAACTCTCTAAGGACAGAGATAGAGAGGTTTGTTCACTATTATTTTCTAGATTCTAGAAGAGTACTTGGCTACATAGTATATATTTGATGCTTGTCATTTGGTTTTTTAAACTTTTTGTTGTGAATTGTACAATACTTAAATTTGTTGTATGAATAAATGAATGCAAAGGTACAGCTCCCTCTTGGTTACTAGGATTTTTAATTTCTGTTACATGAGTTATAAACAGAACATCAAAGTTGAGACGTTCCTTTCATACTTTGTAGGTTAAAATTTTTTGGTTAGGTGTTTTTATTTTGATTCATGTTTTAATCTTAACTTTATTTCACTATGCAAATAGATACTTAGGCTATCTGTATGTTTATTAAAATGTGGACCAAGGTGAACTAAGTATAGACTTGTAATACATGCAGATTACTGTGTAGGCTGCTTAAGTCATGGGCTAATGCTTTGTTGTTGTTGTTGTTAAGTGCCATCAAGTCGGTTCCAACCCATAGCGACCCTGTATAAGGTTTCCAAGGAACGACTGGTGAGCTAGATCTGCCAACCTCAAACTGACTTTGCAGTCCAGCATATTAAACCACAGCACCAACCAAGGTTAATAGTTAATTCAGCTGGCTGAAAATCTCCAGATCATATCTCCCCATTGAGAGAAGTTACCGTTAGATTCTTTGCTAAATTTAAGATGCACTTATATTCAAGATATTCCCAATGGCCAAATAATGTTTCCAGGAATTTATGATTCTTTTCTGGCTTATAGTAGCCTTGTATTTCTACCCAATTACCTTGTTTGTTTTGTTTTGTTTTTTTGCCAGAACTTTTTTTTTTGTGTGTGTGTGTGTGTCATAGTTTACATGGGGGAACAGCCTTACATTCATTCTATCATACAGCGTTTCATTGCCATAGTTACCATACCATCCATGCATCATCACCCAACCAAAGGGTATACCCTGTAAGCCTCTCTTACCCCCACGGTTCTTAGCACACAGCCCCTCTCCCTCTCTGGATCTCATGTCCTCAGCCACTCCATCTCTTCATGTCATCCTCTCTGTCTCCATCTCAGGTCTCACTGTTTCTCTGGGTGGGGGTCTCGATCTCCGCTCTTCTCCAGTGATGGTCCCAGGGCTCTCCGCTCCTAGACTGAAAAGTTAATCACTCCCCTCCTTGCTATAAAATATCCACCTTTTCATTTCCAGTCCTCACAATCAGTTCTGATAACAATTTTTTACCATTGCATCACAAGAGACCCATCTGCATATTTTTTTCAATCAGCCTTTCCTAGACAGGTTGGGTACCACTCACTAGAGACTCTACCATCCTCCCTGCCCTGTAGATCTAGGTTCCCTCTTGAAAGCTTATAAGCCAGTCACTTCTTATCCCTCCCCCCATTTTGTATCCCTCCCCGCATTTTGGGTAGCCAATGTTCAAGTTGCCCATCCCTATTTGCTTTGTGCAGAGGGCATGGGAGTAATTCTTGGGAGTAGGGATTTATTTCCTCTTTTGAGCTACTGCATTTATAGGTGCAGGTTTACCTTGTTTTTTCAAATGCTTACAAACTGTATTCTGGGATTTTGGGTAACCAGCTTTCCAGCAGGAAGCAATGGACCCGGAACCCTGAGATTTATTCATCACTTGAATCTGAGAGGATTCTCTAGTCAGAGATTGTGTAGAGACACAGAATGCTACTTGTTTTTATTTTGGGAAATACAAGAGTAAATGAATAAATATTGCTATAAAATCATAGAAACCTTTATTAAACCAAGTTATCAAAATGTGAATCTGTTGTTTCTTGACATATATATCCCCCATCTAGGTTTGTACATTTCTGAAAGTAGTATTTACTTTTCGCTCTAACACTTTCCCAAAGAATTCTGTGCCCTTAGCTTTGTTGTTGTTGTTGTTGTTGTTGTTGTTGTTGTGAAGTGCTGTCCAGTCTGTTCTGACCCATAGTGCCCCTTACAGGTTTTCCAAGGAGCAGCTGGTGAGCTTGAACCTCTGACTTTACAGTTCAAACGGCTTTGCAGTCTGGCGCATTAACCCACAGTGCCACACCAAGATCAAAGTGGCATCTTTGACTTTGAGGAACAAAAAAATGTCTAAAGAGGCAAGATCAGGGCTGTACCATAGATAGGGTAAGATTTTCCAATGTAATTCTTCTAGGACAGCCCTTATTACCCTCAAAGCATGAGCAGGTGCACTGCCCTGATGAAAGTAAGTTCCTGGCATTTTTCTCATCGGTGCAGTTTTCCGTTTTCCTCCTATTAAGCCCCTCTGATCATCCTGTGTCCTTGAAGAAAATCATCAGAATTATTCCTTTGGAATTCCTAAAAATGGTCACCACAATCTTCTGACCTTGCCTCTGTACCTTGAATAGAATTGACCTAGCAAATCCCTTCGGAAGCTACTGTTTTAATTTGATTTTTTTAAAAGGCACCCCAGCATAACCAAGAGAAATACATTATTTATAGAACTTGTTTGCATCTGCTGTTTGCAGAGACATGTTTATACACTTTTTGTTTGGAATAGACTGACACATGTATGAACTGGAACCCTAGTAGCAATACTTTCTGATTTACCCTCATAACTGTGCAGAGATGAAATAGCCAGTTTGTGACTGTAGTAAGGTGGACAATTCACCTAAATGGGGATTATAGCTATGCCCCATTGTCCAAATGGTACATATTGTAGTTTGTTGGACTCTCTGATCATAAGGAAATCAGATTAAAAATGTGCTTAGTGGTGCTTGTCTTTGCAGACTTTCCATTTCAACCTTATAAAAAGCTTATAGGAAACATTTATTGGATACTTGGTCTGTGCCGAACACTGATGTGTGTTTTAAATGTGTTGTCATCGAATCCCGTGAGTTTTACAGCAAATTAACAAGGCACAGAGAGGTTTTTTTAAACTGATACACAGTTGTGTGAGGGGACTTCAAGAAGTTCAAAGGAAAATTGAATTAAAAGATAATGGAACTTTTCCACAAATTCACTGAGGTCCCATCGTATGTCCATTAAGTAGTGGGCCAAGGATTTAAACCTAAAGTAGTCTGCCTCTGCTTTGCTTTGTACATATTAGCGACACACAGCAACCCTAATATACATACATGGTCTGACTCATTGGCAGCTGCTAATCTAGTGTTTAAACTCACCAGCCACTCCTTGGAAACCCTATACAGAGTCGCTATGAGTAGGAACTGACTTGACAGCACTTAACAACAACAACAGCAATCTTCTGTTTGGTTCTTCCTGAATAGCCATATTAAAGTAGACCTGCTGCTCATGAAGGTTTTTCTTGTTGTCTCTGTTCTTACTGTTAAGCCAGAAAGGGAAGAGTGAGGCTTGGGGTTCTGATACCTCATAATGGTTCTTAATTAGATAGGATTTCTTGGGGCACATAGGTGGAATATGTTTTTTAAGAAGTCCAGAGAAGTGAGAGCATCAGTCAGAACATGTAGGCTTAAAGGCTTAATCCTGGCATTGTCATTCACTAGCCATACATCCTTGAGCAAGTAACTTCATTTTCTTCCATTTAAAAGCCAGTGACGATGAAATCAAAGAATTCTACCAACTTTCTTCAGTCTGAAATTGATCAAATGTGCAATCAAGATGTATTGATAATTACTGGTTATTGGAATGCGAAGGTTGGAAACCAAGAGGAATGGCCAGTAGTTGGAAAATGGGGCCATCATAGAAATGATGCTGGAGATTGCATGATAGAATTTAGCAAGGCCAGTGTACTATTTATTGCAAATACCTTGCCTAAACAACATAAAAGGCAATTTACACATGTGGACCTCACCAGCTGGAATACACAAAAATGAAATTGACTGCATCTGTGGGAAGACATGGTAGAAAATGGTTCCATATCATCATTCAAAACAAAGCCAGAGGCTGATATGGAACAGACCATCAATTGCTCATATGCAAGTTCAGGCTAAAGCTGAAGAAAATTAAAACAAGTGCGTGAGAACCAAAATACGGCCTTGAACATATACCACCTGGATTTAGAGATCATCTCAAGAATAGATTTGATACTTTAGCCTCTAATGAATGAAAGCCAGAAGAGTGGTGGATGACATCAGGAACATCATACAGAAAGAAAGCTAAAGGGCATTAAAAAGACAGGGGAAAAAGAAAAGACCAAAATGGATATCAGGAAAGACTTTGAAACTTGCTCTCCAGCATGGAGATGCTAAAGTGAGTGGAAGAAGCAAACAGGTAAAAGAGCTGTACAGAAAATTTCAAAGGGCAGCTCGGAGAAGACAAAGTTAACTATTATAACTAACTTTGAAATGTGCAAAGACCTGGAGTTAGAAAATCAAAAGATATGAATACACTCAGCATTTCTCAAGCTGAGAGAACTGAAGAAAAAAATTCAAGACTTAACTTGGCAATATTGAGGGACTCCATGGGCAAAATATTGAATGATGCAGAAAGCATCAAAAAAAAGGTGAAAGGTATACACAGAGTCACTGTACCAAAAAGAAATAGTCTTTGTTTAACCATTTCAAGAGGTAGTATATGATCAAGAACTGATGGCACTGAAAGAAGAAGTCCAAGCTGCATGCAAGGCATTGGCAAAAAACAAGGTTCCAGGAATTGATGAAATACAGATGGAAATCTTTTAACAATCTGATGCAGCACTGGAGGCACTCACTCATCTATGCCATGAATTGGGGTGGCAGCTACCTGGCCAACCGATTAGAAGAGATCTATATTTGTTCCTATTTCAAAGAGAAGTGACCCAAGGGAATGTGAAAATCATAGGAAAATGTCATCAATATCACACGCGAGTAAAATTTTGTTGAAGATGCTCATAAAAAAATGGCTGCAGCTGTATATAGATAAGGAACTGCCAGAGCTTTGAGCTGGATTCAGACTAGGACATGCAACAAGGGATGTTGCTGGCAGTAGATGGATCGTGGCTGAAATCAGAGAATACCACAAAGATGTATACCTGTGCTTTATTGACAATGCAAAGGCTTTCAGCTGTTTGGATCATGACAAGCTATGGTTAACATTGTGAAGAATGGGTACTTCAAAACACTTTATTGTGCTCCTGAGGAACCTGTACATAGAACGAGAGGCAGCTGTTTGAACAGAACAAGGGGATATGGAATGGCTTAAAATCAAGAAAATTGTGTGCCAGGTATGTGTTCTTTTACTATACTTATTCTCTCTGTATGGTGCTGTGGGATAAAGCTCAAGGTCTGCTTGAGCCACAAGACTGATGATACACACTCACTATCCGCTCCTTGGAAACCCTATACGGGGTCACTATGAGTTGGAAACTAGTCGAAGGCATTTAACAACAATAATTCAGAGGAAGTAATCGGAGAAACTGGTTATAAGAACAGCGAGGCATCAGGATTGGCGAAAGACTCATTAACAACCTATGATATGCATATGATACAACCTCTCTTGCTGAAAGTGAACAGCATTTAAAATACTGATGAGATCAGAGATCACAGCCTTCAGTACAGATGGCACCTCAATGTAAAACAGAAACAAAAATCCTCACAACTGGAGCAGTAACTAACATCATAATAATTGGAGAAAAAAAATTGAAGTTGTCAAGGATTTCATTTTGCTTGGCTGTACAGTCAACACTCATGGAAGCATTAGTCCAAAAACCAAACAGCATATTTCATTAGGCAAATCTGCTGCTCAAGACCTCTTTAAAGTTTTCAAGAGCAAAGATGTCAATTTCAGGACATAGATGCACCTGACCCAAGCCATGGTATTTTCAGTAACTCCTAGGCATGTGAAAGTTTGGCTAGGAATAAGGTAGACTGTAGGAGAATTGATGCATTTAAATTTGGGTGTTGGACATCAC
>NW_006408624.1:9227522-9228649 GCF_000296735.1 Chrysochloris asiatica
ATGCAAAGGTAGAAGTTTTGTAACAAGGAAAGGAGTGATTGATTCTCCAGGATAGGAGCAGAGGCCTCTGGGACCATCAACGGAGAAGAGCCGAGAGCAGGACCCTGCCCAGAGAAACAGAGATGCCTGAGATGAAGGCAGAGATGATTGACACGGAGTGATGAAGCAACTGGGGACTTTGGACCCAGAGAGGGAAAGGGAATGTGGGCCAAAAACTGGGGGGAGGAGGGGGAAGTGTAGGGAGCGGGTTTCTGAGATATTACCCTTTGGGTGGTTGAGGATGCATGGAGGGGATTGGAACCATGGCAGTGAGATGATATAAGATGGAATGAATGTAAAACTAAAGTTTTCCCATGTAAACTATCATATAATTCACAATAAAAAAAAAAAAATTCGGGGTGTTGGAGAAGAATATTGAAAGTACTATGGACTGCTAGAAGCAAATCTGTGTTGCAAGAAGTACAGCCAGAATGTTCCTTAGAAGGCAGGATGATGAGACCTTCACCTCTCATTTTGGAAATATTATTAGGAGAAACACCAGTCTCTGGAGGAAGGGTATCATGCTTTGGTAAAGCGGGAGGGTCAGCAAAAAAGAGGAAGACCTCTAACAAGATGGATTGGCACAGTGTCAGTAGACATGGGCTCAATTGTAGCAACAGTTGTATGAATGTCACAGGATCTGCAGTGTTTTGTTCTGTTTTGCATAGGGTCACTATGAGTCAGAATCAATTCAACGTCACCTAATTCTAACATGCATACAACCTTGGGCAAGTACTTCATTTTCTTTATCTATAAAGTGAACATGACAATAGTACCTATCTCATAAGATGGCTGAAACAAAGACTGTAATATGTAAAATGATTAATGCAGGTTCTGGCGTAGAGTTGTTGTTGTTGTTGTTAGGTGCCATCAAGTCAATACCGACTCATAGCGACCTTATGCACAGTAGAATGAAACACTGTCTAGTCTTGATCCAACCTCACTACTCTTGCTACTCTTGAGTCCATCAGTGTTGCCACTTGGCCAATCCATCTCATTGGTTTTCTCTGACCCTCCACCTTACCAAACATGATACCCTCTTCCAGTGACTGGTCACTCCTGACAATATGTCTGAAGTATGAAAGAAG
>NW_006408624.1:9230332-9295029 GCF_000296735.1 Chrysochloris asiatica
TGAAGAACAGATTTGATACATTAAACACTAAAGACCGAAGACCAGAAGAATTGTAGGATGACATCAAGAACATCATACATGAAGAAAACAAAAAGTCATTAAGAAGACAAGAAAGAAGGAAAAGGTCAAAATGGATGTCAGAGGAGGCTCTGAAACTTGTTCTGCAGCATACAGATGCTAAAGCAAATGGAAGAAATTAGAGGAGTTCCAAGAGCTGAACAGAAAATTTCAAAGATCATCTCGAGAATATAAAGCCAAATATTACAACAAAATGTGCAAAGATCTGGAATCAGAAAACTGAAAAAGAACACGCTCAGCATTTCTTAAGCTAGGGGAACTGAAGAAAAATTCAAGCCTGACGTAGAGTAAACACTAAAAATATAGATTCTACAGGTTAATGCACTGGACTGCAAAGTCTGTTTGAATCACAAGGTTAGTGGTTCAAGTTCACCAGCTGCTCCTTGGAAACCCTATACAGGGTCACTTTGAGTAGGAACCGAATCAACTCAACAGAACTTTGCAACAACAATAAATAGGAATTCTTGAGGCCTAAATTAGAGAGCTAGGGGGAGAAGCAGTAGAGATTTTTCAAAGGTGAAATCTAGATTTAGCCAAAGAAGCAGTGGTATACACAGAAGAATTTAGCCTGGGATGACCTCATTTTATAGAACACTCATAAGGGCAAATTATAAACTGCTGTTCTAAGTTATTTATTTGCTGTAGGATAAGCATTGAACTGGTAACCAGAAAGTTTAAGGTTCAAACCCATCAGCCACACCTTGGAAACCCAATACAGGATTACTGTGAGTCCATATTGACTTGATGGCACTTAATAACAACAGTAATACCTTAATATTTTATAGTTTGAAAACTTAATGAGAATAAGATGTTGTTGTTAAGTGCCATCGAGTTGGTTCTGACTCACACCTACCCAGTATAGGGTTTCTGAGACTGTAAATCTTTGTGGCAGCAGAAAGCTTCATCTTTCAGATTGTGGGCTTGAACCACCAACCTTGTGGTTTGCAGTCAAATGCTTATCATACAGAGCCACCATATAATGGTCATTCTCACCACCTGATAACATTCCAAGAGAATCAAAGCAGCAGCAGCAGCAGCAAAAACTCTAGACCTTGGATTTGATTCCTTCTCATAGTATGACAAAAACAACTTTCCCTTTAGTCTCTCGGACAGTATCTACTTAAACTTGTTTTCTTTCTTCTTGTTGTTGTTGTTGTGTGCCATGGAGTTGGTTCCAACTCATAGCGACCCTGTACAGGGTTTCCGAGGCTGTAAATCTTTACAGGAGCAGAAAGCCTCATCTTTCTCCTGCGGAACAGCTGGTAGTTTCGAACTGCTGACCTTGTGGCTCGCAGCCCAATTCATAACCACTACGCTACCAGAGCTCCTACTTTTCTTTCTAGCATTGTATTTATTGTTGTTAAGTGCCAACGAGTCAGTTCCAACCCATAGCAACCTTGTATAGGGTCTCTGAAGCACATCTGTGGATTTGAACCATCGACCTTGCAGTTCAGTCTGACCTTGAGGTCCAACACATTATTCTGCAGCACCACACCAGAACTCCAGCATTTTATTAAGCATTGATAAATACATAAGAGTGTGTGGCCAAGTTGGTTGCCATAAACAATTACAGGAAGATAAATCTACGCTGTATGGTAAAGTCAGTTGCCATCCAGTAGATTTGACTCATGTCATCTTTATGTGTGGCAGAGTAGACCTGTATTATATATGGTTTTCAATAACCTGTTTTACAAAAGTAGAGTATCCGGCCTTCTATTTTCCAGGTGCCTCTGGGTGAACTCAAACTTCCCACATTTTGAATGTTAACTGTTGTGACTTCCCCATAGGCTTTTCTTGGCTGTAATCTTGACATAAGTAGCTTGTCAAGTCTTCATCCCCTTGAATCACTGGGTGGGTTCAACTGCCAGCCTTTTAATTAGTAGCTGAGTGCTTACCCATTGTGACGTCATGACTTTTTAAAGATGCCATATGATACTAACCCAAACTTCAGATATTGTTATTAAGTGCCATGGAGTCGGTTACTACTGATAGCACCCTGTATAGGGTTTCCAAGGAGTGGCTGGTGGGTTTGAGCTATCTACTTTGTGGTTAACAGTCCAGTGCTTATCCTAAAATGCCACACTAGGACTCCTAAGTTCAGTAGAAATGTAGAAATAGATCATATCTGTGTATATTGACTATAAGGCTTTATAGAAAAATTGATCCTTGATTTGGACCTTGTCTTAGAGTAATAATGGGTTTGGATTACTAGAAAGAATGGATTGGTTATGACTTACTTGTGATAGAGGACACAGTAGAGAGCACTCTGACTCAGGCAGAGAGTAGGTGTTGAGGTTTTGTAGGAATTAATGATGGTTAGATAGAGAAAAAGGGGATTTGGGAGCTCCAATTCATTATCGCTTAGATTTGATGAAGTAAGAAATAGTATTGAATAACAAGACAAAAGTGGTGTTTTTGGAAGGCTAGGCAGAAAGGAAGGGTATGTTAGACTTAAGAGAAAGATTGACATTATTATCAAGAGGCGAAATGATAGGACTTACTGACGGGGCAAAATTAAGGTTGACATGCTTTTAAGGGGCTCTAAGGCTTGAAAGACTAGCAAAATGATGGTGATCTGCAACTTACTGGGATGACAAAATTAAGGCATCAAGGGATAGGGAAATCATGTGAAGATATCCAACTTTATTTTATATATAATCTTTCCTGGTTTATAACAAGACAAGAAAATAGGATTGTTGTTACCTTTTAATTGTAACTTTTTATTGTGATTTAGCAATTTACAGAGCAAATTTAGCAATTCAGATACATTTTTTCCCCTAGCGATTGATTGCAATCCCCACTCTTCTACGTTCTCTGTTATCCTTCTTTCCTGTCCCTTCCTTCTGAAGGTAGTCCCTGGCAAATGTTGTCCTTTTGCTCTTGTATATGGTTGATTGTTCTAAGTTAGGAAGTGTGTTGTTCACTAGTGTTGTTCACCTTATTGTTTGGAGTCCAGGTGTGGTGTTGCAGGATAATGCACTGGACCGCAAGGTCGATTGAACTGCAAGATCAGCAGTTCTAACTCACCAGTCACTCCTTGGAAACCCTGGGCAG
Source organism: Chrysochloris asiatica (assembly GCF_000296735.1). Classification (NCBI taxonomy): domain Eukaryota; kingdom Metazoa; phylum Chordata; class Mammalia; order Afrosoricida; family Chrysochloridae; genus Chrysochloris; species Chrysochloris asiatica. The sequence goes on from NW_006408624.1 coordinate 9,233,465, forward strand.
AGTCACTGTGAGTTGGAACCGACTCCACGGCACTTAATATCTAGTATTTGACTGAAAGTTGAGCCACAGGAGTGAGTTTGTTTCCAGGTTTGAAGGGTGACTAAGGGTCATAGTCTTGAGGTTTCACCAATTTCTGTCAGCCCAGGGAGCTTATTTGTCTTTTTTTTTTTTGAATTCCCCATTTTTCTTCCACTCAGTCCAAGACCTTATATTATGATCCTTTCAGAGTTGTCAATAGTGGTAACCAAGCACCAATGAATTCTTCTGGTCTTAGGGTTGTGGAAGATGAGGTTTATGTGGTCCATTAGTCCTTTGAACTGTTTCTATGCATTCTTTATTTTCTTCACTTTTCTTTGCATTGGATGGGGAGACCTCTCAAGATAGATTCGCACAAGCTTTTAAGACTCCAGTTGCTATTACCAAAGTAGATGTAGAATCTTGTCTCTGTGGATTAGGTTATGTCAGTTGACCTTGATCCCGCACCCCCACCCCACTATGGTCCTGAGCCCCATTCCCTCAAAGGTGTTTGGTTATGACTAAGAGATTTTCATAACTTTGCTCTTGTATGCTCTACTACATTCATGGCTGATGTATTTGCAGCAATACAGAAAACAAAATGTTTTCCTGAAGATAATTAATTTGTCTTTCAGCCAGTGTGTTAAGTATGTGAGGAACTGGATTGTAGAAGCCAAATTTTGTCAGCTACCTGTTTTTGTAAATGAAATTTTATGGGAATATAGACACATTTGTTTTTGTGATATAGTGGCAGAGTTCATTAGTGACAGATACTAACCCATAAGTGGAATATTTTCTATCTGTCCCTTTACGGAAAACATCTGTCGACCCCTGCTCTACAAGAATCATATTTTTCAGTCTGTTACACCCATTAAATATCATTTAGTCTAAACCTCCAAGTTATACCAGTGAGAAATGAAAGCCAATATAATAATGTTTCCAAAGCCCTGCCTTCATTAAGTTAGTTGTACAGTCCAAACCAAGGAGGCTTGGTCCAAGCCCTCTTTCCACAGAACCACGTTATCTCCACTTAGTAGACACTGATGATCCCTGTTCTTATTGGAAATAACCTTGGTGGTGTATTGTTCCTTTCATAGTTACACATTTACATACAGGTGGCATATAAATAGATTTCATCATGAGTTAAATTCATTTGTTAAATGTTACACGTCAAAATAGTTTTAAAAAACACTGATCTCTTAAATAACCTTTAAATCTGTAATGCTTTGTTTGCAAGTGACTGGTGTGGTGCTGTGAGCTAATGTGTCAGACTGCAAAGTCATTTGAACTGCAAGTTCAGTGGTTCAGGCTCACCAGTTGCTCCTTGGAAACCCTATACAGAGTCACTATGGGTCGGAATCGACTCGATTGGCACTTAACAACAACAACAACAACAACAGAGCTCACGGAGTCCTGGTGTGGCGCTGTGTGTTAATGCGCCAGACTGCAAAGTCATTTGAACTGCAAGGTTCAAGCTCGGTGGTTCAAGCTCACCAGCTGCTCCTTGGAAACCTTATACAGGGTCACTATGGGTCAGAATCGACTCGATGGCACTTAACAGCAACAACAGAACTCAAGAGAACCTTTAAAGTTTGCTTTGAAAAAGTATTAATGAATCACTAAATGTATCAACACTAAATGTTTAAAGTCAACATATGTTCTAAGGTAGCAGGGTTACACATAAATTTGCCACTACTTCAGTTGAGTCTAAGGGAAGAGTTAAATTAGCTTAAGCAACAGTTGGGAATAGAAGCACTTTGTATATTGGCACCTGTGGGTATTGCAGTAATGGATGTGTGTAATGAGAAACCTCTGCTGGGAAAGATTTAGCCAGAACATACAGTTAAGGTTAATTGACTAGGCTGGCCAAAAACCCAAATTCAGAACCCAATATGTAAAAACAATCATTTTAGAAATTTGGTATGTCTGCATTTTAGCAATTTGGATTGTCTAGAAGGCAAACCTTGGGATCCTAGAGTTCTAGGTTGTAATATTTCATTTCCATAGACTTGAATAAGTGAACATTGCTATATTAGCTTTACTGAAGGTTATAGATTAGGCAACAGCCTAGTTTCCCAAGTGGGTGTTTACTAAAAAAAATTTTTTTTTATTGTAAGGGAAAACCTTTGCAAAGATCAGGTTTTCCTCATATATAGGAACAGTTACATTTTAAACAAGAAGCAGTCTTGTTTTGAAGAGCCAAGGAATCTGTTGGTAGCATTCTTGGCACAGTTAAGGTAGGGGTTCATTTCAGTTTTGATCCCTGAGTGAACTAAACTTTCAGTGTCTATCGTGGTAGTAGACTTGGTACTAGAAACTTGTTTCTTTTGATGGAGAAAGGAGAAGGTGAACAGCTCCTAATTTCCTTACCAGTCTTACACTGCTGGGAATTGACACAATCTCTAGTATAAATGATAAACAAAGCAAATACATTTAAACAGGACCCAATGGGAATTTATTTTGGGAGTAGAAGAAAAACTTAGTAAACAGCATCTTAAAAATTCCAAGTTTTGGTTAAATAAGAAGGTTATGACTGATTTTGATCAAGGAATAATTACAAAGTGGCAATTAAAATATGCATAATTTTATTTATCCTTATGATTATATGAAAATAATTAAAAATAAAATAATAATGATGAATCCAGAAAGGAATCACCTCATTAACATAGTGAAATTAGTCGCAAAAGGTTAAATACTGTATGAGATCACTGTTGTAAAAAGTCAAGAAAAGGTTTTCACACTGAAAAAAACATTCTTTGATGGGTAACAGTGATAGTAGGGAAGTGGAATAATTCACTGACTAGAAGGTAGACATTTGTTACACATTCTGGTTAAGTGCCCTCAAGTCACTTCTGACCCATAGTAACCCTGTATAGGGTTTCCAATGAGCAACTAGTGAGCTTGAACCCCACCGACCTTGCGGTTCAAACGACTTTGCAGTCCAGAGCATTAAGCCGAATTGCCACACCGGGACTCCATGTTCTACACCGTTGTGGTGGTTATGTGCCGTGGAGTCGGTTCCGAATCATTGCAACCCTGTACAGGGTTTCTGAGGCTGTAAATCTTTACAGGAGCATAAAGCCTCATCTTTCTCCCGCGGAACAGCTGGTAGTTTCAAACTGCTGACTGTGAGATTAGCATCCCGATTCGTAACCACTACGCGTCCAGAGCTCCTTACGTTACACATAAGGGAAGGAAATATATAAGAGGGAGTTTGGTTTTAATAAAAAAAAAAAAAAATGGAGGCAAAGGAAGATATAGGGAAGGAGTGTGAGAATTAAAGACAACAAAGATTAATACTGTTACATACACAATTCTGTTACAAAGGTACTTATCCTACAGCACCACACCAGGACTCCGATCCACGAGTAGATAGATACATGGACAGACACACAGGCAGCATGGGTATGGGAGGGAGAGGGGGAGTAGGGGAATATACCCACAAATATATATAGATTTGACAGAAGATATTTATACATGGATATTTACCTTTGCTGTGAAGATATCCAAGAATATGGTAGAGTATACAGGGGCCAAACTTAAGAAAAATTCTTAGATATAATCTTCACCTTTTTGTAAAAAGAACAAAAACTTCTAAAGATAGAAAGACTGTATGAAGAAGTAGAGGATTTGTCTATCTAAATATTTCATTTCCTTCAAGGAAGACTTCTAAATAAGAAGAGACATCTCTCAAGGCCTTAGTTTGCTTCTAGATCTAACTTTTAAGTCTGTTTCATAGATTGTGTTTGGATAGAATCAACTCAAAGGCACTTAACAACATCATTTTGTTTATATATGATCAAACAGGAGGGGAGTCAATAAAACATCATTTTCAAGAATTCACTTGGACATTTTGGGCTTCTCACAGATATTAGAGTTTAAATAGAAGCAGCAATCATCATTTACTTTTCTGAGAAACATACAAATGTTCGCTTGGCTATCTTAGTACTGGTCAATGGTATGACTACAGTTTAAAAGAAGCCTGAATCTTAATTTTTTAAAACTGTAATTCACAGCTTTTTTTCCCAGATGATATCTATAATCCTAACAAGGATGATTCTCTCAAAAGTACATGCAGGTTTACTTGAAATGTAGGCTTACTAACTGTTAACTCCAACCTTTCCCCTTCTCAAAGGTACTAGTGAGAGAAACATTATTATATGCAGCTGCTGTGTATCATCAAATTGGTTCCAACTCATAGTGACCCTGTATAAGGTTTTCAAGGGTATAAATCTTTATGGGAGCAGAAAGCCTTATCTTTCTCCCGAGGAGCAACTGGTGGATTCATACTGCTGACCTGTGGTTAGCAGCTCAATGTGTACCCACTAGGCTACCAGACTTCCTTCCTTTATTAAATGGTGGTGGTGGTGATGTGCTTTGGAGTCAATTCTGACTCATAGCGACCCTACATAGGATTTCCTAGGCTGTAAATCTTTACAGGAGCAGAAAGCCTCATCTTTCCCCATGGAACGGCTGGTAGTTTCAAGCTGCTGTCCTTGAGGTTAGCAGCCTGACTCATAATCAATATGCTACCAGATCTTTATTATATTGAATACTTTAAATCCACTTTGATTCCTTTTTGAAAAAATAAAATACTTACCAACTTCATTTTCCTTAATTAGTAACAATTTATGTGTGATAGTTTTCAGGACTGATCAGGAAAATACTACAATTAAAAACACTATTCTAAAGAATATTTTAAAGGAATTCCGTTAGCATAGTGGTTCCAAATCGGGCTGCTAATCTCAAGGTCAGCAATTCGAAACTACCAGTAGTTCCGTGGGGGAAAGATGAGGCTTTCTGCTCCCGTAAAGATTTATAGCCTCAGAAACCCTATACAGGGTCTCTATGAGTTGGAACCAACTCCATGGTACATAACCATCACCACCAAAAAATATTAGTTTATATTATATTACTATTCCAGAATGTTGGCTTACTTTGATTGCCTAAGCAGGAAGAATAGTATGCTTTCTTTCCCGTCTATTTTATGCCAGTTGGCTACAGTTGCACCATAATACTTAGTTGGTAGATGAATAATTTTATTTATAAAAATCAACACAAGGTTGGTCTCTATGAGTTGGAGATTAAAGATATTTCAGTTGTTTGACTTTTCCGACATGTATTCCTTGATATCAATCACCATTCCTCCCTTCCCTCAAGTTCCAGGGTCCTACAACACACTGCAAAGTCTCACAAAACTCACAGTTGTCCAAAGAAATGGCTCATGAAATTGTGGAGCTAGTAAGTCCCAAATCCATAGTTCAGAGATCATTCTAGAGGAATCTTCTCTACAAGTCTCAGGAGCTGAGGGGAACCTAAATCGGCAGGTCAGATGACAGGCTGTTGATGCACGAGAGGTGGTAAATCAATTCAGGTAATGGGCTGAAAGTCCCTTGAACTGGAGGTCAGATGTAATGAGCCAGATGCAAGATCCAGGGTAACAGAGCAAGTTTTTCCACAACAGTCTTATAAACTGTAGTAAGACCATGCCCCCAAGGGAAACAAAGGGTGGTGGCATGAGTTATACTCTCTACTAGGTGGTGGTGTTAATTGCTGTCGAGTCAGTTCCAACCCATAGTGACCCTGTATATCCGAGGAGCAAATGGTGAGCTTGAACCGCTGACCTGTGGTTCAAGCCAACTCTGCAATCCAGCGATTAACCCACAGCACCACACCAGGACTCCCTACTAAAGTGGGGGCATTCTTAATACTTAGTTCCACTATAATCTTTATTCCTTGTTGTTCAGTGCTGTGGAGTTGGTTCCAACTCATAGCAACTGAGGAACAGCTGGTGAATTTGAACTTCTGACCTTGTGGTTCAAACTGACCTTGTAGTCCAGCACATTATCCTGTAGTGCACACTGGGACTCCAATCTTTATTCCTTAACCTTACCTTTATTTTTAAGGAGCTCTGGTAGCGTAGTGGTTACAAGTCAGGCTGCCAACCTAAAGGTTAGCAGTACGAAACTACTTGTTGTTAAGTGCTTTTGAGTAGGTTCTGACCCACAGCGACCCTGTTTAGGGTTTCTGAGGAAGGCTGGTGAGCTTGAACCGACTTTGCAGTCTTGTACATTAACACATAGTACAACAGGATCATGATAAATAATTAGCTGCCCTGCAGGCCACCCTCTGTCTGTCTAGCCATTTGTCCTTTCATACTTGGGGAATTAACTTCTCCCTCCCAATAGTTAACCAGTCTAACCCAGTCATTAACAGTTAGTTCTTCACTATGGTAGAGTTCTAAGGGTAAGGTTATTCAGGTACCAGCCATTCAGGTATTCTATTTATGTCCATCTGATCTGGTCATTTTCTCCCAAAGTTTGTCTCATTTTCACTCTTCTTGAGTCTGAAAAAATTTTACTGAGAGGAAATTATTCCCTTGCTCTTGAGTTTTTTTCAAGGCATCAGCATGTTAGATTTTCCCCGCTGTATAATCCACTTGTTCATACCTTTATCTTCAGCTATTTCTCCTTCTTTCCATTTATTATTTACTTTACCCAAAGTTTCCCACCTTGGGAAGAGACATCAGGTTCAGCTGCTGTGCTAGTCCAGATTGCTGGTAGCAAAACCAGTCTAGCAAGTGCTTCCCCCTCAGTCCATTCCTATTCATGTTGGGTAGGGTTACATAAGTACAAGATTAATGGGCTGTCTCAACTGCTAGGCACTATGGGACTATTCACTGTCAATCCTAATTTTACCAGTTGAGGGGAAGGTACAGTGTATCCCATCAGACCCTTGGGAATTCTGGCATACAGGTTTAGGGGTATAGTTAGTTTTTTCTGAGGGAATCACCTCGGCTTTTGGTACTCATAGCTGCATTTCTGGTCCTGGGAATAAATGTAGCATCCAGCAGAGAAAAAGCAAGGTGATGTGGGAAAGAACTGTATAGTAGCACCAGCATCTTCCCTCACCCACTTTTCTGCAGGTTCCCCCCTAGAAACAGGAATCTACTCAGTGGTGGTCCTCCCTTTGCCCCTCTCAGTTGAGTGTAAGTACACACTCATGAAGGCATGTGAGCCAGCCCGTCATGTCTTTATCTCCTCCCGTTTTAGACAACAGATATTTTAGTTGTTCATTCCAATTCTCTACTAAACCATTACTTTGAGGGTGGAATGCAACATGTTATGTCAATTTAATATAGTGTTTCTTGGCTCATTGTTGTACCCTTTGGGCTGTACAGTATGTTTCTTAGTCTGAGGAAATACAACTTGGTTGCCTAGATTGGTACAGTATTTTTTTGTTCTAATCCCTTAATGGTGTTTTAGGCATCTGCATCCATTATGGTGGTTATGTGCCCTTGAGTCAGTTCCAACTCAGAGCGGACCCTGTACAGGGTTTCCGAGGCTGTAAATCTTTACGGGAGCAGAAAACCTCATCTTTTTCCCATGGAACAGCTGGTAGTTTTGAACTACTGACCTTGAAGTTAACAGCCCAATTCATAACCATTACACTATACAAAACTCAGTCCAGAGTAAGTATGTACTCCTGTGAAGACTAATTTATAACCACTTGGTGCCACTAGTACCATTGGCCCTATATAATCCACTGGCCAGCTGTGAGCAGGTCTTTTCCCTCAGGGAATCTGGCCCATAGCCATTTATAACGTCTTTCTTGCTGGCAGACAGAGCAGTCTTTAGTGGCATTTTGTGCCTCAAGGTACAAGAGGGTTGTGTCTAGATTCAACTTATCTCTGCATTGCTGCAGCATCACCATGTCCACTCAATTCACAAACCCAATTACCCACCTTAAGGGAGCGTACCAATATGTCCACTTGCTGAGTACAGTCACCTTCTGATCCAGGAGGAGGGTTCCTCTGATGGGCATCAACACATCCTACACTGATGCTCCCTTTAAATTTCCAGAGTGCTCTCTGTAAGTCCTTGCCCCACATGGATATTCCTTTAGTAGTCCTGTTTTCCATGGTGCATTTGCTTGACCATGTAGTCAGAATCAGTCAAATTCCAAACATACAGACTCTCTGTTGTTCAATTCTTCCATCATAGCTAGGAAGACAGCATGCAACATTTAAGCCCATTGAGCTGACTTGTCCTCACCTTCTTAAATCAGTATCTTCTACTTGCTGGTCTTAATTTAACAGTTTTCCATATTAAATGTTGTCCATGAATCCTGGAACTGCCATTTGTGAACCAAGCAGCCTTTTACTGGTCAGCAGAGAATAGTTCATAGGGCATTGTCCATGTGGCAATGGGCTCTGGCAGTTTACCATGTGGTTTTAGGGTAGGACCTATGGGAAAAGAGGCATCCTACTCAGGAAGTCCTGTGTGGCTCTGTGGAATAATATACTGGACCGCAAGGTCGGTTTGAGACACAAGGTTGGCAGTTCACATTCACCAGCTGCTCCTTGCAGCTGGTTAGCTTGAACCACCAACTTTGCAGTTCAAACAGCTTTGCAGTCTGGTGCATTAACCCACAGCGCCACACCAGGACTCCAGGTTTAACCATAGGCCCCTGTAGTGTTTTATTTTCTGCTTTGGGGTTTGCATACATTGAGTTCCTGTATTCGGGAACTCCAAAAAGATTTCTTTACCCTTGAGCCATTTTACCCACTCATGTACATATGGGTCTTCGGTCCCCTGTTGGGGGCCATACCAGAAGACTCTGATCTTGATCAGCTTGCTGAACCTCTGCTCCGAATGGTCCCGGGTGGAAATTTCCATCATTATATGCTTCCTGGCTAGGATGAATAGAACAGACTTGTTTAGGCCTCTTTAACATTGGGGGACAAGCAAAAGTTTCTGTTGGTTCACCCAACTTCCTGTAGTGTACTATATTAAAATCTTTTTATCAGCTCCATCCTTGTCCATTATATTCATCCTATTTCTCAATAACCATCTAAAACTCTCTGTCCTTCTTCAGTAAGTTCTGTTCCAGTTGCCTCTTCCCATTCTTCTATTAATTACCCTCAGGTTTCTTGCATCTGTAAAACCTGTACAAGGAAGTTGTGCCAACAATTCCGACATGGTTTCTCAGATTGTTGCTTTGTTTCTCAGTAGTAAGGTTATATGGGATGCCCAACTAGAAGGGGCTCCCTTGACTACTATATCTGCCATGACCTGTGTAAGGGGCATACTCATTGGATTAATATACCTGTCACCATAAAGCCATTCCAACATTGCTTCCATAAGCAGCACAAAAGCTGCTTCCTCTGGATAGCTCCTTTGAATATTTAGAGAGGGAGAGGGGCAGTTTCCCTTCTCAGGATAAACAGATCTTGTTGCAAGTCTTATCCAGGTTAACCTTTTGTGGAAATGGATCTAGCATTTCTATTCATGACTGTTCCATAATGAGTTGTGGGTCTTGCATCAACTTAAACATTCTCTTCTATTCTGTAGCATTCAAAACCAGACACTGCCACTAAATTAGTTGTTCTCACGATCCATTTTAGTAATGGTTCCTCAGGAAACTGATGATACTGATCTGCAAACTGAAGCAATTCATTTATCTATACCCCTTGGTTTCAGTAACTTTTTGTTTTTTCCCATTCCCATCTTGGAATGCCTTCCTAGTGACTAGCAGTCATAAGGGTACTTCCTCTTGATCTAATCCAACTTTTCCTTCTGAGTCAGGTCTGAGACAAGTGGTCATAGTTCTGACCACATGGTTCAGTGCTACCATTTGCTCCTACGTTCTTTTTCCTTGCCATTGCAGCTACTACTGAACAAAAAGCAAGGAATTGTGTCTCATGCTTTGTTTAATCACTCTTTATTTCCATACATACCCAAGTAGCTAATTCATCAGGACTTAAATCTGTATCTACCCATTCAATATTCCACGAATAACCTTTGCCTTGTGTAAGTGGTTATAACAGCACAGCTACTTCAGTCATGAGTGATTTTATCTCATCCAGAAACGAAATGTTCCTTAATCTCCTGTTTATCCCCTTTTCTCCAAAACTCACATATTACAGTGAGTCAGGGCTGTTGCATCAAGCCCCACCATTCTAACAACAACGGCATGAATAATTTCTTTTATGAAAATCAAAACAAGTCTGATCCCTTTGAGTTGAAGGTTAAAGATATGCCAACAGTTCAACTTTTCCGAAATGTTATACCTCTCTATAGTCCTTGATATCAATCACCACTCCTCCCTTCCCTCAAGTCCCAGAGCTCTACAATACACTTCAAAGTCTCACAAAACTCACAGTTGTCAAAAGAAATGGCTCATGAAATTGTGGAGGTTGGTGGTGGCTGTGTGCCATGGAGTCGGTTCCAACTCATAGCGAACCTATACAGGGTTTCCGAGGCTGTAAACCTTTACAGGAGTAGAATACCTCATTTTTCTCCCGCAGAACAGCTGGTAGTTTCGAACTGCTTACCTTGTGGTTCACAGCCCGATTCTTAACTACTACGCTACCAAATCCATAGTTCAGAGATCATTTTGCAGGAATCTTCTCACCTACATAGGTACACTCAAGAGCGGAGGAGACCAAATTGGCAGGTCATATGACAGACTGTTGATACATAAGACTACGGTAGCTGGTGAATCAGTTCAGGTGATGGGCGGAAAGTCCCATGAACAGACGTAATGAGCCAGATGCAAGATACACAGCAACAGAGCAAGTTTTTCCAAAGCAGTCTTATAAATTACTGTCAGACTATGCCCCCAAATGATACTAAGGGTGGTGACTCCATTGTAATCTTATTCCTTAGCCCCACCTTAATCTTTGCTCCTTAGCAACTCATTTCAAAATGGGTCCATAATCACAGGCATAGAGGCTTGGATTTACATTATATCACAAAATGGAGAAATTTCGTTAGAGGGTCCATAATAAATAATTGGCTGCCCTCCTGCTGGCTAGATTATTGTGGAAGCCTTCTAACTACATCTATTCTTGCCTTCCCCGTACCACCATTTATTTTCTGCAGAAGCCATGGCAATCCCTTTTCTTTTTAAAATGAAATTTAGACTTTCTGTTTAGATATAACTTTAGATTTGCATACAGTTAAGAAAAATAATACAGATGTATCTTTCAGTTATTCAGCATATTCATTGCAAGACTCTGGTAGGCACTAGGGATACAAAAGTGAACAAGACACAAGGGATAAGGATAGCAGATGTTCATACATTGCAAGGGTTTAAGGGAGTGCTGCTCTAAGCTACAAAGTAAAGAGTTTCAAATCATCAGCATTTGACACAGCACAAGGTTAAACTTTTTCAAAACTCTAGGAATTTAGAACTAAAGGTTTACAACAATCTGAGAGGTGTTTATTCAAATGAAACAGTGAATTTCACTAAGAATTGGGTGGCATTTTACCCTTCCCTCTTCAATATGAATAATGAACAGTGAAACGGTCTAACAAGTTTCACTATTCATTCCCTTTATTTCAATATATTATCTATTCTAAGGTATCTTAGTTTTCACTTTGAGTAAAAATGTCACTGCGTATATGTTACCAAATTAACAGTTATTTTCTCTTAGCATTTGAAAGAAACTATTTCACTGCCTTCTAGCTTCAGTCAGTCCATTATTTTGTAATCAATCAGCCCTATATGCCTGACTGCAAATAAGATCACTTTATCATTGATAACCTGATACAGATTTAGAAGTTTTATTTACTCAAATCAGGACTCTTGTTACTCAATCAGAGGATATTAATGTATGTCAGTTTCCCTCAAAGTCTGAAAAATTCTGAATATTATCTCTAAATAGTTCATGTTGCTCATTCTTTACTCCCTTCTTCTGGTATATGTTGAACCTTATTCTAGCCTCCACCCCTCCCACCCGCCCCTCCTTTAGTAATCTATTGGTGTCCTGGTGTGGTGGTACTATAGGATAAACCACAAGGTCAATTGTTCAAACCCACCAGACTCGCCTCCAACACCTACCAATACAGGGTCGCTATGAGTCGGAACCTACTTAATGGCATTTAACAACAATAATTTATGGAGGTAAAGTTCACACAACATATAAATGTTGTTATTTTATAGTGCTGTCAAGTTGGTTTTGACTCATAGCAACCCTGTATGGTGTTTGTGAGGAGTGGCTGGTGGGTTTGAGTTGCCATCCTTGTAGCTCATGACAATCTTGCAGTCCAGTGCATTATCCTACAGTGCCACACCAGGACTCCTGAGAGTGAACTGTTCAGTGGCATTTAATATATTCACAATATTGTGCAACTTCCATCTTTGCCTAGTTCCAAAACATTTCCATCACTCTAAACTAGAACATCTTACCCCTTAAGCAGTTGTTTCTTCCTAGCACCTGACCTTGTCTTGGCAACCTTCAATCTGTGTTCTGTCTCAATGAGTGTATCTATTCTGGATCAATAGAAGCATACAATACATGACTTTTTGTCTTTTTCCCCCCATTTAGCATAATGTTTTAGAGGTTCATCCACATTGTTGAATGTATCATTACTTAAATCTCTTTTAAGGCTGAATGATAACCCTTTGTATGCATAACTTAGAATTTGTCCACTCATCCATTGATTAGAGCATTTGGACTGTTTCCACCTTTTGGCTATTGTGAACTTGCACGTATTTGTTGAGTAACTGTTTTCATTTCCTACAGGTTTATACCTTAAGTGAAATTGTGTGTCCTTGTACTAATTCTGTATAATTTTTTGAGGACCCACCAAACTATTTTCCATAGCGTCTGCATTTCCTGGCTTCCACATCTTTTACTTCTCTTTCATATTTTGCAGTTTTAAAGTCTACCTAATATATAATATGGAGTCCTGGTTTGGCGCTCAGGTTAATGCACTGGACTACAAAGGCAATTTGAATTGCAAGGTTGGCAGTTCAAGCTCACCAACTGCTCCTCGGAAACTCTGTACAGCATCAATATGGGTTGGAACCGACTCAATGGCACTGAACAACAGCAATATATACTATGGGGGCCTGGTGTGGCACTGTAGGTTAATGTGCTGGACAGCAAAGTCGGTTTGAACCACAAGGTTGGCAGTTCATGCTCACCAGCCTCTTCTCGGAAACCCTATACTGGGTCGCTGTGGGTCGGAACTAACTCAGTGGCACTCAACAACAACAAACAATATAGCCTATTATCTGAAGTTCTTGGCAGACCAGCCCTGCTGCTTATATTTCCTGATGTTCTCGTCTTGGATGCCTGTGTAAGTTTGGGACTGTGGGCTCAGGTTTGATGGAATGGTTGGGAGGAGAGATTGCCATTGAGTCAGTTCCAACTCAGTGACCCTGTGTAGTGTTTCTGAGAAACATCTGGTGGATTTGAACCACTGACCTTACTGTTCAAGCCAACCTTGTGGTCCACTGCTTCATCTTAACAGCGCCACACCAGGACTCTTTTGGGTGGGGAGGGAGGGAGAGTTGAGAATTCTGATATAGGCCTGCTTAGGATGTGTCTCTTTAAATCAGTTTTATATTTCCTTCTGCCAGGTGATTCAGTGATACTACTAGCTAAGATCTTTTTGTCATTTTCTAAGGCTTCTATACTACAACGGTAGTGTTATAACAAACTTCATTTAAATAAGGGCAAGTTATAAATTCTCAAATGTTTTTTACCCCACCAGATTGAGACTAAGAAAATCTAAACTTTGCTGTGTCCTCTGAGTTAACCTTTTAATTTTTATTTTAAAATTCCTCTTTCTCAAAAGTTTCACGAATCCCCGCTGTGTAAAGGAATCTCAGTGCCAGTTCTCCCTGTCATTAGGTCCAAGCTTTGTCACCTTTTATCCACATCCTACAAAACCTATGCCTCTTATAAATGAAATTCACACATCATATACTCCAGCAAGGTGAAGCTGTTGTCAGTTCATACTGAAACATTTTTTCCCTTCAGGGATTTCTTACATTTTCTTGCATGCTCAAGTACATGTTTATCTTATCCAAGATTTCTGAGTGCTTTGAAGCAGGAGGATTATCAGGTACTTACTCTCCAGTTCAGCTCTTTCTTTTTATTTGTTATTCATTATCAGGGTCAGCAGAAAGATGTTGTTACTAGCTGCTCTGTACTGGGCCCTTGATTCTCAGTAACCCCACACATCAGGGAACAAAATGCTGCCTGGTCCTTGTGCCATTCCCTGCGATCAGATTCAGATTGGACCTTTGTAATCCATAGAGTTTTCATTAGCTGGAAAATCTGTAGCCACTATATATAGAATTAATAGGCTAAGGTGGTGTATTTTTATCCCTGTCACCTCATGTCTTATCCTAGAAGTTTTAATAGCGGTATATATAAATGCCATTGATAATGCCTGTATTTTTATACTTTAGTATCCTTAATACTTAAAACAGGAATCCTGGTATGGTGCTGCAGGATAATGCACTGGACTGCAAAGTCGGGTTGAATCACAAGGTTGGTGATTCAAACTCAGCATTCGCTCCTTGGAAACCTCATGCAGGATTGCTCTGAGTCAGAACCAGCTCAATGGCACTTAACAACAACAACAAATCCTTAATATTGATAAGATTTTAATTTTTTTGTCCCCAAAAGAAACAGAAAATAAGTCTAGAATGATGTTCGTATGTTATTAGCTCAGTATTCATGAGGTAAATGACTCCTTAACTTGGAAAGCTATATAAAAACCCCACCATAAACTAGCCATACTATCTCAGTAGAAACCTTGATAAAAGTAAAACATTTAAGTTGGCAGGTAATAAAAGTGGACTTATTTGTCAGGAACTTTATTATCAGACAAATGTGTTCTAAAATGTCAGGTAAACCACAGTGTTAAGAGCTTATGCAAAGAGTGTCATAGGCAAAAAAGACTGTCAGTTGGCGGTTCAAATCCATCAGCCACTCATAGGGTCGCTATGAGTCAGAACTGAGTCAGTGGCACTTAACAGCAGCAACAAAAAAATAGAGACCTTTTAGAGAACATTGAGGTTAAGTTTAGTTTGAGAAGTTGGTAGAGAAAGTTCACCTTTGCTTAATAGGCCAGTAGAAGAGTATGTTGGCCAGCATTCCTGACTTAGACTCAGAAGGCAATGCGCTACTAAAAGAAAAAGTTGTTTCCACTCCTGGGAATCCTTAGGCTTAATGTTCCAGCACCACTACTATTTCTATTCCTAAGGAGCTCTGGTAGCATAGTGGTTACGAGTCAGGCTGCAAACCTCAAGGACAGCAGTTTGATAACAACCAGCTGTTCCACAGGAGAAAGATGAGGCTTTCTGTTCCCGTAAAGATTTACAGTCTCAGAAACCCTGTGCAGGGTCACTGTGAGTCAGAACTGACTCCATGGCACATAACCACCACCACCAATATTATGTCCTGGTGTTGTGGCACTGTGGAATAAAGCACTGAACTGCAAGGTCAGTTTAAATCACAAGGTCGGTGGTTCAAACTCACCAGCTGCTACTTGAAAACCTTATCTGGGGTCGATGTGAGTAGGAACTGACTTGATGGCACTTAACAACAGCAATACAATGTTCAAGAGTCCTGCTGTGGTGCTGTTGGATAAGCACTGGACTGCAAGGTTGGTTTGAACCACGAAGTCAGTGGTTGACACTCAACAGCTGCTCCTTAGAAACCCTATGATGAGTCACTGTGAATCAGAACTGACTTGAAGGCACATAACAACAACAACAATACCATGTTCACTCTTACCCTTAAGCTCTTGAGTGTATTTTCTCTGGAATATTTTTCTTTTATCATCTGTTCTTCCCCATGATTTACTATAAAATACTCTATTGTTTCACTAGCATTTTAACACACCTTGTAATTCCTTATAATTTACTTATTCCTTATTTATTATAACTGACTAGCCTGTGAGTTACTGGAGGGCAAAAATCTGATTGGTTTTATCTCCAGTACAGTGTGCTGACTCTATACAATAGCACTGGATTGCAAACCACAAGGTCAACAGTTTCAGCCTACCAGTTGCTCTACAGGAGAAAGATGAGACTTCCTGCTCCCGCAAAAATGTACAGCCTTGGAAACCCTATACAGGGTCGCTATGAGTCAGAACCAACTTGATGGCTCTTAACAATTTGATACAGTGCAGACACTTACTAAGTGGTACTTATTTATTTGAGCAGTTTCAAGAAAAAGACTCTTCGGGTCTCTTGTGATACAATAGTGAATAATTGTTATCAGGACTGATTGTGAGGGTTGGAAATTTAAAGGTAGACATTTTATAGCAAGGAGGGGAGTGATTAACTTTCCAGTCTAGGAGCGGAGGTCCCTATGTCCATCAGCGGAGAAGAGCGGAGAACAGGACCCTACCCAGAGAAGCAGTGATGCCTGAGATGGAGGCAGAGATGATGACGTGGAGCGATGGAGCAGCTGGGGACTTTAGATTCAGAGAAGGAGAGCGACTGTGTGCTGAAGACTGGGGAGGAGGAAGGGAGTGTAGGGGGCAGGCTTGCAGGGTATACCCTTTGGTTGGTTGATGATGCATGGAGGGGATTGTAACCATGGCAATGAGACGATATACAACAGAATGAATGTAAAACTAATGTTCTCCCATGTAAACGATCACATAATTCACAATAAAACATTAAAAAAAAAAAACAACCTATGGAGCACAGTTCTACTCTAACACATGTGGGGTCATCACAAATTGAACGGTCAGCAATTAGTACTAAAAAATAAAAAACAAGTTATTGCTCAAAGGGTACTAAGCCTTCATTAAGGAAGTGGTAAGAGCTGCTCAAAATGAAGGACATAGGAAACACCACTGAATTGTACATGCAAAAATATGCCTAAATGGCTAATGTTTGTTATATGCACATTTACCACTAACAAAATTTTTAAACTAACAAACAAAAAATTGAAGTGGGAAACGTTTTGTTATATATACTAAGTGAATAAATGTGGTGGTTTTGTAAGTGCTGTTGAATTGGTTCTGACTCATAGCGGCCCTGTATTTAAAAAAATAATAATTAAAAAAAAAAGTGTTTCTTTCCAGTGTGTGTTACAGTAGAACTGTGCTCCATATGATTTCTAATGGCTGATTTTTAGGGAAATAGGCACAAACATTTTAACAGGTTGTTTTCCTTCTTAGAGGACTTTGTGCACAGGGGGTTTGGAGTATGTTCAAAAAAATGCAGGATTCCTGGTGTGGCACTGTAGATAAAGCATTGGACTGCAAGGCCAGTTTGAACCACAAAGTCAGTGGTTGCTGGCTCCTCGGACACCCTATACAGGGTTGCTATGAGTCAGGACCAACTCTGTGGCACTTTAAAAATAATAAGAAGGAATGCATAGTTTAATTGGGAAAGTCAAAGGTAAAACATACACAAAGATAATATTAAAAAGGCAAAGGCCACTGAAGTTTTTTGCAACAGATTTGCCCAATACAATATGTAGTTTGGGATTTCTTGACTGCTGCTTCCGTAAGCATTGATTGTAGATCCAAGCAAATTGAAGTCTGACAACTTCCATCTTTTCTTCATGTATTGTGGTGTTAATTATTGAACCAGTTGTAAGGATTTTCATTTTGTTTACATTGAGGTGCAATCCATACTGAAGACTTTGATCTTCATCTGTAAGTATTTTAAGTCCTCTTTGCTTCCAGCAAGCAAGGTTGCATTATCTTCATATCACACTTCGTTAATGATTCTTATTCCAATCATGATACCACCTTCTTCTTCACATAATCCATTTTCTTAAATTCTTTGCTCAGCATACAGATCGAATTTGCTGTTAAATACTGTCCAGTTGGTTCTGACTCATGGAGACCCGGTATAGGTTTCTAAGGCTTTGAGTCTGTATAGGGGCAAAAGCTTTAATCTTTCTCCTGCAGAACAGCTGGCAGGCTCAAACCATGGACTTCGTAATTTGTAGTCCAGTATTTATTTTATGTAAGGAGCTCTGGTAGCATAGTGGTTACGAATTGGGCTGTGAACCGCAAGGTCAGCAGTTCGAAACTACCAGCTGTTCCGCGGGAGAAAGATGAGGCTTTCTGCTCCTGTAAGGATTTATAGCCTCGGAAACCCTGTACCAGGGTCACTATGAGTCGGAACCGACTCCATGGCACATAACAACAACAACAACAACAACATTTATTTTATGTAGCCACCATGCTGCCACAGAGTGTATAAGTATGGTTAAAGGATACAACCCAGACACAAACCTTTCCTGATTTTAAATCATTCAGTATCTCCTTGCTCTTTTCAAATAACTGCCTCTTGTCTTAGGTATTGGTTCCTCGTGAGCACAGTTATGAACTGTGTTCATTTGTATAATTTATTCTTTTTTGAACCAGTGGCTTATGTTAGCCTTTGCCTTTAATTACATTACGTTTGTATGTGTTTTACCTTTGACTCTCCCAGTTAAACGCTTAATTCCTTGAAGATACCCAAAAGAATAGAATGCCTGTTCTTCACAAACACATATATAATTTGTTACAAACCACGTAATTTAATGCCTTTGCATAGTCATTAAAATACAAGTAAACTCTTTCTGGTATTTTCTGCTTTAAGCCAAAATCCATCTGACATCAACAGTGATATCCCTTGTTCCATGTCCTCTTCTGAAACTAGCTTGAATTTCTGGCAGTTCCCTGTCAGTGTACGTGTTGCATTTGTTTTTTAATTATCTTCAGGAAAATTTTATTTGCATGTGATATTAATGATAATTGTTCGATGATTTCCACATTCCATTGGGTCACCTTCCTTTGGAATAGACAAAATAAAGAATTTCTTCCAGTCGGTTGACCAGGTAGGTATCTTCCAAATTTCTTGACACATACTAGTGATCGTCTTGAGTGCAGCATCAGTTAGTTGAATGATTTCAGTTTGTGTTCTGTCAGTTCCTGGAGCCTTGTATTTCACCAATGCCTTCAGTGCTGCTTTCTTTAATACTGTACCACCAGTTCTTGATCATATAACACCCTTGAAGTGATTGAAAAGCAACCATTTCATTGTGGTACAGTAATTCTGTATTTCTTCCATTTTCTCGTGATGCTTTCTTCATTGTTCAATATTTTGCCTATAAAATACTTCAGTATTACAGCCTGAGGCTTAAATTTTTTTCTTCATTTCTTTCCAGTTGAGAAATGCTGAGCATGTCACTCCTTTTTTATTTTCTAACTCCGAGTGTGCACATTTTATTATAATATCTGACTTCGTCTTCTCAAACTTTCCTTTGAAATTTTCTGTTTAGCTCTTACTTCATCTTCTTCTCTATGTGCCAGAGCAAGTTTCAGAGTGTGTTCTGGCATCCATTCTGGTCTTTCTTTTTTCTTGCCTTTTTAATGACTTTTGCTTTCTTTATGTATGATATTCTGATGTTGTTGTTGTTGTTATGTGCCGTGGAGTCGATTCTGACTCATAGCGACCCTATACAGGGTTTCCAAGGCTGTAAATCTTTACGGGAGCAGAATGCCTCATCTTTCTCCCACAGAACAGCTGGTAGTTTCGAACTGCTAACTTTGGGTTTGCAGCCCGATTCGTAACCACTACTCTACCAGAGCTCCTTTACAGCCTCAGAAACCCTGTACAGGGTCGCTATGAGTCAGAACCGACTTTACAGCACGTAACAACAACATATACATGGATGTATTGCGTTAGGCAAATCTGCTGCACAAGACCTTTTTAAAGTGTTGAAGAACAAAGATGTCAGCTTGAGGACTAAGGTGAGCCTGACCCAAGCCATGGTATTTTCAATAACCTCATATATATGCGAAAGCTGGACAGTGAATAAGGAAGACTGTAGAAGAATTGACGCATTTGAGTTATGGTGTTGGAGGAGAATACTGAAAGTGCCATGGGCTGCCAAAAGAACCAATAGACCCATTTTAGAAGAAGTGCAGCCAGAGTGCTCCTTGGAGGCCAAGATGGCCAAACTTCATCTCTCATACTTCGGACATATTGTCAGGAGGGATCAGTCACTGGAGAAGAATATCACGTTTGGTAAGGTGGAGGGTCAGAGAAAAAGAGGAAGACCCCCAGCATGATGGATTGGCCAAGTGGCAGCATCAATGGGTTTAAGCATGGCAACAATAGTGAGGTTGGCCCAGGACCGGGCAGTGTTTCCTTCTGTTGTGCATAAGGTCACTATGAGTCAGTACCGACTTGATGGCATCTAACAACAAGAAGTCATTGTTCTTCCAATCTCCAACATATTTCTGTCAACTGCTGTCGACATCATTTCCAGATACTCATTCTTCCTCTTTGTTTCCAACTTGCACTTTCCAGTTACCAGTAATTTTCAGTGTGTCTTGATTGCATGTTCAGTCAATTCAGTCGGAAGAAATTAGTAACATTTTATGATTTTATCATCACTGACTTTAGTGGTTGGTGTGTAAATAAAAATAACGAACTGATCTTCCATAAAGGCGTATGGCTGTTATTCTATCACAGACAGTGGATGAGTGGTGAGAATACATAATAGACCCGTTAAAATGTCGGCAATATGCTGTGAGTTCTAAACTACGAATCTAGAATATTTTTTGTTATTTTCCTGCTTGTGTTGTAAGTTAATGTTTACTTGAAATGTGTATTTTTAAATTACTTAATTTTGTCCCCTTTTCTCCCTACATATTTCCAAAAGAGCACTTATAGATCTCTGAAATGTAGTCTTGTAAAATATAAGCACTTCCCAGTAAAAATAAAATGACATGCAGTTAGTTTTTCATTTTCTTTGCTACTACATCATTTGACTTGAGATAAAGGTGTAGTCTTTTTTTAAGCTCATTTAAAAAATTTATTTGTGAACTAGAAATCATGCTGCTGCCTTGCCAGTCATCCATGTTTACCATGTTGACAAAATGAGATAAGGAAAATAAACATTGTTTGAATAGGACCCCTTCCTCCCACACACACACACACAAAAATTCTAGAAGTGAAAATTGTACATTATTTCCCTCTAACTTGTATGTATGCTTTAGAGTTTCTTGAGATAATTTCTCAGCTTAAAATTTTTATATTGCTGCTATCATTAAATTTTAGAATTCTTGGTTTTTAATAGGCACTTTACCATGGCTTGGATGATAGGCAGGTTTTGCTTTGGAGTAGCTGTTTCCACCTGGTGTGGAAATTCTCACTTCTCATTGTGATCCTGCAAGCTGTGCTATTTGAAGTGGGCGTGTCATGAGCATTGCCTTTCTGGGTAGCCCTTCGGATTAATCCAGCTATGATAGAGGTCATGGTTGTTTAAGCCATCAGGAAGTTTTCATCTGTGTGTTATATGATAAGATTTTGTTTCTAAAAACTGAATTTTAACTTTATTTATGTTTTAGGCCATAACATTCTCTCCCAGTTAAGTACAGGTGTGCATCAAGGAATTTATTGAGTATGGCCTTATTTTGTAAATGCCTTATAGCATTCTTGAGGTTTGCTTTCTTTTTTT
The DNA here is from genome assembly GCF_000296735.1 of Chrysochloris asiatica. Lineage (NCBI taxonomy): Eukaryota > Metazoa > Chordata > Mammalia > Afrosoricida > Chrysochloridae > Chrysochloris > Chrysochloris asiatica. The sequence goes on from NW_006408624.1 coordinate 9,254,712, forward strand.
TTTAAACCTCATTAAAATTTTGCATACCTCATGAAAAATAATTTTTAACAATTTTTAAAGTCATTACAACAGCTTTATGAAAGTGGTTCTTTACTTGTTTTACAAATGAGGAAAATGAGGCACAGAGAACTTACCGAATAGCTATTGGGTAGTTATACTTACAGCTAGTCTCTATAATTCTTACATAGCTGGGAATAGAATCCACACACACTCGCTCTAGGATACAGTTCTTAACCATTAAGTTATATTGCTTTTAATGGTATCACATTGTTTTTTGAAAAGATTGAAAAATGCAGAATTATATAAGCATCAGTTTAAATGTAGCTTCTTAAAACATGATTGAACTTGCTTTACTTATTCCATTCACTCTATAACCTATCTAGTAAGTTAAAAAGTATTGCTACTGGGTTTCCTGTTCATACATGCACAGATTTATTCCAAACAAAGTCTATTTAAACATGACTGTGTGATCAGTGGATAACTACAGACAAGTTCTCTCCATAATATACTTATTTTTCTTAGTCTTGTTAGGGTGCCTTTTACAAAAAAAGATTCAATCAAACAGTGGCTTACAAAGGGATCTGCTAGATCAATTAAATTCAAGATAGAGAGGTCAGCTCAGAAGGTTATGATGACTTTTTCAGGGTTCCCAAGAGGTAATTTTCCTAGACTTTTTCAAAAGACACAGGATGCCCATGTAAACATCACATAATTCACAATGAAACATTTTTTAAAAAAGAGAGATAGGGATAAGATTCTTAAGATTCAGTAGTGAGTAACTGTTACCATGACTAATTGCAACTGCCACAATTGTAAAGGTAGAAGTTTTGTAACAAAAACTGGGGAGTAGTTAATCTTACATTCTAGAAACAGAGGACCCTGGGACCATCAGGGGAGAAGAGCACAAGCAGAATGTGAGACCTCATCCAGAGAAGCAGCGACACCAGAGACGGAGGCAGAGATGGGGACATGGAGAGGGGGAGCAGCTGAGGACACTAGATTCATGGGAATAAAGGGACTAAGAGCTGGCAGCCAGGAGGCAGACTTGCAAAATGTGCTCTTTGGATGTGTAAATTATTATTTATACCTTGGTGGGGTTTTGTGTGTTTTTTGTTGTTGTTGTTGTTGTTTTTTAAAGCTAAAGTGAATAGAGAGAAATACTATTAACTGATGGTACATGGAGGGGATTATAATCATTGTAATGAAACAAGGTGTGTGATTTGTTAATTGTAAAACTGATGATCTGCCCTGTAAACTTTCACTCAATCCATAATAAAAACCTTTAAAAACAACAACAAAAAAAAGGCACAGGATGGTCATGGGGACTTACTATGAAAATGTTTTTAAGAAAATTGACAATTGCATTGATGTCAGAAAAAGGCCAGGAAAGTTGCACCAAGGAATTTCTTTTCATCACCACAATGTACCTGCACAGTTTTCAAGAGTTGCCAGGGCTGTTCTACAAGATTTTTATTAGGAAACCTTACTCCATTTACCGTACATACATCCCTGATCTTATCCATTGCTACTTCCTTGTTTCCAAAACTCAAAGAACATTTATTTTGTTATTGTTGTTAAGTGCTGTCAAGTTGCTTCCGACCCATAGCAACCTGTATAGGGTTTTCCCAGGAGTGGCTGGTGAGCTTGAGCCACCAACGTTGCAGTTTCAGACGACCTTGCAGTGCAGCATATTAATCCACAGCACCATACCAGGACTCCAAAGAACATTTTTAAGGAACATGATTTGAATCCCTCAGGAGTGTTAAAACTACTGTTTTGACATGTGTAAGTGAAAGAGTATTTAAAATACAAGTGGAAGAGTGCAGAATTTTTCTGGGAAGGGTTGTTTGTGATTTTTTGTTGTCGGCAGGCTTTTAGAAATCCTGTGTACATTAGAAGAAAACACTGCCTGGTCCTGCACTATCCTCACAGTGGTTTGAGCCCTGTATTGGAGCCCCTGTATCAATCCATCTCATTGGGGGGGTCATCCTCTTTTTTGTTTACCCTCCACTTTACCAAGCATGTTCTTAAGAGTGATCTCTTAATAACATGTCAATATGGAAACACCGTCTTTAGAAGTGTGTATACACTTAGATAGAGGATATGCCAAGAAACAACAACTTAACATGTTGGTATTTTTGTTTAAAGTTTCTTTGATTTTCTAGCAACACCTTTTGACTTTGGTATTAAATGACTTCTGTGTTTCAGACACTGGTAAGTGCTGAGTTTTGAAAAAAGAGGGTACACCTCTTGCCCACATGAATTTCATATTCTGACACAGAAGGTAGCTGCTAATAATAAGTTACTCACTAATCATTGAATTACAATTGTGATAAATGTGCAGCGGAGTTTGAGAATGTTTTGATACGGATCCTAACATGGTCTTAAAAGTTAGAAGGTTTCCATTGGCAAATGACATTTGACTGAAACTTTGAAACATAAATAGAAAGTAACTTGGTGATGATTCTGACCAGTGTTCTTTTTTATTTAACCGTTGTAATAAATTTTAGATGTATGCCCATGATTTGGCACTGTAACTGAGTTAATTCTGATTTATAGTGATACTGTATAGGATTTTAAAGGCTATAATTTATGGGCACAGAAAGCTTCCTTTCTTTCATGGGGTAGTTCGTGGGTTTGAACTGTTAACCTTTCAGTTAGCAGTCCAGTGCATATCCTAAAGTGTCACCAGGGTTAATTTATGCCCATTATGTTGTTGTTGTTACTAAGTGTGATCAAGTCATTTCCGAGTCATAGAAAATCTGTATAGGGTTTGTAAGGAGCCAGGTGGTGGGTTTGAATCACCAACCTTGTGGTGAGCAGTCCAGTGCGTATCCTATAGCACCACACCAGGACTCTATGTCCATGATAGTTGGTTGACTGAAATTAAGATATGAACATTAAGGTATGGTATATAAAGTACTAAGTAAGGTTTTATTGTTTGAAAATTTTTTGTATAAAATGTTCTGAATGTAATTTGAAACATCATATAACCATATATTTTAAGGGCAAAGTAGGAATTTTTTAAAGCAAAGAAAAGAATTGGGTTTCGGTCCCGGACCAGGCCAACTAATTTGTTGATTGGTCCTTGAGATCACAGACTACTTCATTGTGTTGTTGCCATTAAGTTCCAACTAATAGCAGCCTTGTATAGTGTTTCCAAAAATGGCTGGTGGGTGTGAACTGCCAACCTTTTGGTTAGCAGTCCAGTGCTTACCGCACCACACCAGGGCCGTAACCACTTTAAGTACCCTTATATATGAAAACTAAACTTATTGGTATGACACTGTAGGGTAAGCACTGGACTACTAACCTCAAGGATGGCAGCTCAAAACCACCAGGCGCTTCTTGGAAATCCTATACAGGGTTGCTGTGAATCAAAACTGACTCCATGGCACCTGACAACAACAACATTTTATATAGAGAACAGTCAAATATGGGATTTTAGGAACTACTATTTTTCTCTTAGAACCTGAAAACCTGTAACTGATGATAACATATCACACCAATCTCTTTGGGTCAGATCTTTTTCGTTTTCAAGCTTTTGTATCAGGATTACATTGAAGAAATATAAGAGAGATTTCTGGCTTCCCTCCAGGGTTCAGTAGGTCTGTGGTGGTGGCGGTTATGTGCCGTGGCGTCGACTGACTCATAGCAACCCTGTACAGGGTTTCCGAAGCTGTAAATTTTTATGGGAGCAGAAAGCCTCATCTTTCTCCTGTGGAACAGCTGGTAGTTTCGAACTGCTGACCTTGCGGTTCGCAGCACGATTCATAACCACTGCGCTACCAAAGCTCCTGAGCTTCCAAATTTTCATTTCCATTATGTTTTCAAGAACAACTGCTGTAGACCGTGGTACAGAAGCAATGCTGTTGTCTATAAGACGTTAATAAATTATGGCTCACATAAACTTAACCAGCTGGATATCATCTAAGAAATCTAAATATTTCTTCTATATCAATAAAATGATTGTTGTTAATAGTTGCTGCTGAGTAGATTCTTACTCATGGTTGACCCCTTATGTAGAGCTGAGGTAGAACTGCTATAAGTTGTCATGGCTGTAATATTATTGGAATCAGATCACTAGTCCTTCTGAGGTCTTGCTGGGTGGCTTCAAACAACCAACCTTTAAGCTAGCAGCTGGGTGCAAGCCATTTGAGCCGCCTGCTGTTGTTAGTGTTGTTGAGTCAGTTCAGATTCATGTGACCCTGTATAGGACTTTCAAGAAACAGCTGGTGGGTTTGAACTGCTGGCCATGCCAGTAGCAGTTGATTGCTTATCCTACAGCACCACACCTTAGGGACCCCAATAAAACTAGCTGTCACAAAACCCTTAGACATAAAAATATGTTTGTACCTAGAATGTAAGTAATTTTCAGTTTTTTTCTTAAGTTATATTCACACAGAGAGAACTCCAGATAGTGAACTATAGACAAAGCAAGCACAGCTATGAGAAGTGACAGCCAAGACCAAGAACTAAATTGTTCACCTAAGAGATGATAAGATACCTGAGAATGTGACTAAAATTAGAGACTATTCAACCATCTGTTAAAAAGGCTTAGCACTCAGGATGACTTGCGCTAAAGCCTACCTATATCATTTGCCCCAAGGCTGATTTTCTGTACACCGGAAGCCTGGTATAATTGCTATCTGTATTGCTGACATGAAATGATCTTCAGATTCTTTCTACTAAAGCAGGGAAGTGATAAAATATACAGTGAGAGAAAAGGGGGTTTAAAGGTCTTATTTCCTATTTTGTTAAGTGCTGTTGAGTCGGTTCAGACCCATAGCTACTCTGTATAGGGTTTCCAAGGAACAGTTGGTGAGCTTGAACTGCCAATTTCCTGTTTTAGCAGTATAAAAAAAATCTCTAATTAGTTTAATTGAATTGACCAGTTTTTGTTTGTTTTAAATTAAAGAATTCGGTAAATTATGTGTAAATGAAATAGTTGTGTTTCTAGAAGTTTTTTCCCTCGATTATATTAAATGAGTGCTATTATTAATACAGCATTTGTATTTAAAACAATTTCTGGGCTGGCCTTTGGCCTCCTTGGCATAGAGTAAGCCATACCTTTTGCTGTGTGTAACTAGAGTGACTTGAATATAACCATTTAAATTTTAAAAAATTTAAAGGAAAGAAAAGATGATAATTCAGGTGAAAGTAACTTGAAGTTATTAAAGATAATTTGCCTGATTTCTGTGGTAGCAAATTTTTTTTTAAGCTGTACAAGAATGTTGTTTTGATCTGTATTGAGACTGCAGTGGAACTTCCTTATAGCGCCTATAAACTTCTCTGTTTAATATTTTCTTATATGAGACATTTATGACATGTCATCCATTAGCCAGTAGAAGAAAATAATGGTTTGTCCCTCTTAATTCTTTCCTCATCAATTATCAAAGATAGAAAACGTTATAAAGAAGTTTCGCATTATATAACAGAATTTACAGGAAAGTCACCATTCCTTTTGACTTAGTCATCTCATTTTTGATAGATTGCAAAGGTCGACTGCAAGGAAATTCTAGACATCATATGTAATCTGGAATCTGAGGGTCAGGATAACACAGCCTTTGTTCTTTGTACGACTTACCTTACCCAACAGCTCCAAACTGCAAGTGTATATTGTTCTTGGTAAGTATATTTAGTTTTTATTCCCTTTATTCATTAGTGTATAGTATAGCAATTAGGGTTTATGTAAAACGTTATTTTTGTTTCAGAATTTAAAGTCAAGCAAATTAAATGATGACGTATGAGTAAAATCTTGCTGATAAGCTAAACCATTAATTAAAAATATCATTGATTTTCTCTTAATCATCCCATAGGGCTACCTTTGTCTTCTTCCTTAAAGATAAAATTTTAGCAATATGAAATAAAATTGATATTAGATTGTTCTCCTTTACATTCATTAGTATCTTATAGTGGTTACGTTTCCCCTTATTTGGAGACCCACCAATGAAAAGAGACAGATTATATAGTTTCATAGATCAGACTTACACTAGAAAAGAAAACCATTTGAATAGTGAGATCTCTTTTGCATCTTTGATAATTGCATTATTTGGGTTTTCAATCAATTTATATCTTGTTTGCTTACAAAGTATTTTATTGCTAAAGAGGAAAACAGTAAGTGCAAACCATGTTGTTTTTCTTTCTTCCCCCTTTCTACTATGTTGTATCTAGTTAGGTCATAGGGACAAATCTGAAACACAGGAAGCCTAAAATGGCAGCTTGCCCTTTTAGTGGTATGGATGATGCTATAGGAAATTAGTAAAAGGTGTTCACTGTACACCAGAATGTTTAAGAAAGGTGTGCAGGTTGTTATTGTGTGCAGTTGAGTCAGTTCTAACGCCATATGACTGAACAGAACTGTCCTAAATGTCTTCTAGGTAGTAGTAAACCTTTGAGTCGGATTAGACTCAGTGGCATTGGGCTTGGTTTTGGTTTTTTAATCTTTAAATAAAGATGTCTCCTGTTCTTTTCTCTCTGAAAGCTAACTAGATTTATCAGTTAGCAGCCAAGTGCTTAACTATTGTACCACCAGGGTGTCCAGGAGGAGGTGGTATTTTGAGCCTTATTAATTCAAATAATGGGTTGGATTTGCATATGCTTGATTCAAGAACCTAAGGGTGGCTTAAAGTAGGGAATGAGGGTGTTGTTCTTAGGAAAACCTAGAGAAGCCTGTTATATACTTTTCTCTCTGAAGTGTCTATGTGTATTTACCATTTTGTATGTTGCTATATATCTTTATGCTTGTTTTATATAAAAGTACTATTTGTGTACTATAAATTGTTTTACTCAATCCTCATAGTACTCATTATATAGATGTTGTTGTTGTTAAGTGCTGTCGAATTGATTCCGACCCATAGTGACCCTGGATAGGGTTTCCGGGGAGCAGCTAGTGAGCTTGAACTGCCTACCTTACAGTTCAAATGGCTTTGCAGTCTGGCGCATTAACCCACAGTGCCACACCAGGACTCCGTCATTTAGATGTTGTTGCTATGTGCCATGGAGTCAGTTCCGACTCATAGCAACCCTGTACAGGGTTTCCAAGGCTGTGAATCTTTACAGGAGCAGAAAGCCTCACCTTTTTCCCGTGGAACAGCTGGTAGTTTCGAATTGCTGACCATGAGATTAGCAGCCCAATTCATAATCACTACACTACCAGAACTCCTCTGTTATATAGTTGAGGCACATGGAATGTCAGAGAAATCTTGTGATTAGTTAAGGTAGTAGAGCTGAGACGTGAGCCCAGGAATTTTCACTCCTAATCCCGTGATTTTCTTCCATGCCTTTGTTTTCTTGGCACAGAGCCAAAATTCAAATCGCTGCCTTCTACCATGTTCTTGATGCTAGAGTTATATATCCTATCAGAAAAGACATGTTGTTAGGTGCCATTGAGTTGATTCCAACTCCTAGTGACCCCATGTACAACAGAATGAAACACTGCCCCTTCTTGTATCATCCTCACAGTCATTCCTATGTTTGAGTCCGTTGTTGAAGCCACTGCATCAGGCTTTCTCACGGAGGGTTTTCTTTTTCACTGACTCTCTACTTTACCAGGCATGATGTCCTTCTTCAGGGACTGATCCCTCCTGATAACATGTCTGAGGTACATGAGACTCTCACTTTCCTTAACTCTAAGGAGCATTCTTGTACTTTTTCCAAGACAGATTACTTTATTCTTCTGACTGTCCATGGCATATTTATCATTCTTTCCCAATATCAACAGTTCAAAGGCATCAACCCTTCAGTCTTCCATTTTCATTGTCCAGATTTCACATGAGTATGTGATGATTGAAAATGCTAAACACAGGTTTGCTCTTAATAATACTTTAAAGAGGTGTTTTGCAGAAGACATAGTCGGCTAAATATGTGTCTTAATGATTGTGGACATTTTTTTAGGAAACCCCAAAATAGATGATATAAATGAGGGGGCTTCAAAAATTTTGTTGAAACATAGAATTAAAAACAACAGAATTTTCCCCCAAGCTTTTTGAAGTCCCATTGTAAAGAAAATGGTTAAGTAGCAATGAGGATTTGGGTTGCTAAATCTAGCAGAACAGTGAATTTTCTTTTCTTTTTAAGAGTTTAGCCTTAGTAAAACAGTTTTGTTTGAGGGAGAAACTCTGGTTTTTGTTTTTACATTTAATTAGTTTGCCCATCAGTTTTGCCATGGAGTCAATTCCAACTCATAGCTACCCTTGTAGTGTTTCTGAGGCTGTAAGTCTTTACTGGAGCAGAACGCCTCAACTTTTCCCCACGGAGAAATGATAGGTTTGAACTGCCAGCCTTGCAGTTTTTTGTTTGTTTGTTTTTTCTCTCCTTTACTCAGCCACCTTTAACTGAGGAATTAACTAAGATTTCCCTCTTTTTGGCCTCTTGAGAAGTGATAAGAAAAGAAGATCTTAGTCCCTCCATACTTGGTTAAAAGTAGCACTTCTTCTAAGCAATTCAAAGAGAAGTAAAATCTAAAATGTAAATACTTGGGAAACATTTTACCTACCTTTTTAGTGGGGGTGGGGTGGAGTGGGTAGTAGTATATTAGAGTTAGAAATCATGGGATTGCCAACAAATACTACCAACAGTACTCTCTACTTGTCACCGGAGTTCCGTAACTCATTGCATTGGCCACACAGAACTCAGACACCATACTCACAATTATTGAGGAGGAGGGAGGTGCTTATTTAAAAAGTTAACAGGTTACAATTCAGTGTCAGAAATATCCAGGGCACAGTTCTTTGAGCAAGGACAGCTTCTTCTCAGCCATTTCCATGCACAGACCTCTCTGCCTGGGTAGTGTTATAAAACTCTTTTAGGGATGCTGGCAAATATGCACACAGGACACACCACTCCACCACAAGCACCTGGAGGCACCCCACTCTGCAAGCAAGCCTCCTGCCCAAAGTCTCTCGGCTTTGCTTGCTGGGAAGCCCCACTGCTCTGTCTTCGTGCTTTGGCTCTTGGTTCTGTTGCTCCTCTGCCACTACTCTGGTGTCACAGTTTTCTGGAGGCTCAATGTGCAGGGCTCTCAGAATCCAAAAGATGCGCTCCACTCCTGGTTCTTTGTTAGTGATAGTGAGATCCCTCTTCTGCTTCTGAGATGGCTCATATTTTGCTAGAGTTGCAAGTGTTTACAATTACTGTGAACTCTGCTAACATCCACAGCTGAATCATGTCATCCTATTAGTATCTTCTCCCAACTTCTCTTACCCAGACCTTGCAGGGTAAAAACATTGTTTGGTGGGAGTTATAGACTGGCTAGAAGAGACTTGGAATAATTCATTATACCACAGTAATATAGACAATGAATTTTACTAAGGAAAATGAATCCCAGGAATTCTGTTTGAAGAGTATAGTCTGTTTAAGATAGTACCCATATGGGACAAGTAATCCTTATTGTTTAGGGGAAAAAACTTTTATTATTAAGTGGTATTTCAGCTAAGACGTTTTGGATTCTTTCAATTGCAAATTTAATTTTTTTACTGAAAAAAAATTTTTTAATCCTAGCTGAGGTATGAAAATAAAAGTCATACATAATTTTTTTAAACTTTTTATTGTGAATTGTTTGAAGGTTTACAGAGCAGATCAGTTTTCATTCAACAATTTATACACATTTTGTTTCATGTCATTGATTGCACCCCTCACAATATGCCACTTAGCCCTGTGGTTCTTTTTTTCAATACCTTCTTCTTTCCTAAACCTTCTGAACTTTGTCGTTGAATAAATGCTGCCCATTTGATCTCAAATGATTGATTAATCTGCATTGTGTATACCTCCTTAATGTTATTATTCCCCTTATATTGATTGGCTGAAATTTCAGTCATGGGGATGAGTTCATTTCCAGACCTGAAGGATGCCTAAGGGCCATAGTGTCACAGCTCCCACCAATCTATATCCAACCACATGCGGATTTTTTAAAATACATATGCTAGCATGTATTAAAGTGTCATTCTTGAGAGTGGTTACCATTATCTTCAAAATGTAAACTAAAATAAATCACTCGTTTATTTTTTTGAAATTTTCCTTCAGAGATATTTTTAAACAATAATAAAATTTCCTATTACTTTTTGGAATCACCATTATCATTGAATTCAAAGGGTAATTGCTTACCTTCTTACTTATTAGCATTGGATCCAAAATATTTTTGGCTAACTTCAGAAATCAAAGGCTTGCTGGAGGAATGAATTCCCTGTAGATGTCTAGCAGTAATTAGAATAGCCATGTAAAGTGAGTAAGGTAGCCATTTTGAATGGGATGATATATATATAGAGAGAGATGTGTGATTACTCTTGCTGCTACTTTAAAAATAAAATCATGCTGTTGAACTTTGAACTATACACTAAATTTAGTGAATATTTGGTAGGCCTGCCTTTGCTTTCTACAACTTCCCTAAGTTTAAATGTGTATGTTGTACACTTGTGTTCCTTCAAATGTATTTATGTGTTTTTTCTCACGCATATGTCTTGTCTTACTTACTATTGTTTCTCCTGCACTTAGTGAAGACTAGATTTATATATGTGTATTTTATTTCAATGAATTGTATAGGGGAAAAGAAAGGGTAATCAGCTACTTTATTTATAGGATCCTTCTTTGGGGTGGGTGGTCATTTCCTTAATTCTACAAAAAATGTCTTTGTCCCATTTCTAAGATGTCTAAATTCTGTTTCTCAAGGTAACTGGACTTCATGGACCTCCTGCTATGTGGAAACACATAGTGGTTTAAAGTTCTAGCTTATTATCTACATTTTTGTCAAGATATTTTTCTACTATTAATTGAACTAAATTTCCTTTCTGGTTTCCTGAAATTGCATATAATTTGTTGACTTGATCTAGGCAGTAGGCTATTTAGAAAATCATATTATTGTAGTAATTAAGGAAGGATTTGTCCTTATTATACATCTGTGTTCCAACAGAATGTAAATATGTATTGGTTATTTTAGTGCCCCATGAAGTGACATGAATGAATTATTGAAGTGACATACTGAGATTCTACCTAGGAGTATATATTGGTTGTCACAGTTGGTGGAGGTACATTTATATGTTTGGGAGGGCAATTCAATATTAAATCATTGAATTGCAACTGTAAATATGAGGGAGCTTCAAAAAACTCATGGAAGATAAAGAATTCCAAGATAATGGAATTTCCCCATGAACTTTTTGAAGCCTATGTATATCTGCAAATGTAAAACGCTTAAGATACCCTTTTTTGATCATGTTTCTTTGGAGTTAAGATAACTGAACCCTGAAATATTTGACTTAGAATAAATCAAGCCCTAGACATTCTTATCTATTGTTTTATTTCCACGACTTTGTGAAGCTCCTCATATTTAAAGTCATTTTTATTTTATTTTATTTTATTTGTAAAACTCACATCTGCCATCATTAAATAAATAGAAGCTTTATGGAGCCCTGGTGTGAGCACTGGATTGTTAATCACAAGGTCAGCAGTTCTAACCCACCAGCCTTTCCTTACAAAACATATACTGGGTTGCTGTGAGTCAGAAACGACTCCATGGCACTCAACAACAACAGCACTAGACATTACAATGTTTGAAGAAAGTTTAACAACAAATATAAGCTTGAATCATTTCAGGCATTATATGAACATGTCAGGGACTCTGGTGTGCACTGTAGGAAGAGCACTGTACTACAAACTGCAAGGTCCATGGTTCAGACCCACTAGCCATTCCTTGGAAATCCTATACAAGGTTGTTATGAGTCAGAAATGACTCCACAGCACTTAACGATAGACATTTCAATCTTTGACGAAAGTTTCATATATTCCTTTTTGAGAGCCCCGGTACTTCTTTTAAAATATAATAAGTTGTTAAAATATTATTTTTAATGGACTTTTAAAATACAAGAGTTTTTATTTCTTAAACTTTGGATTTATGCTTCCTAGAGTAGTTTTCTCATGTTAAAATAAAAGGTATCTGTATTTTAAAAATTGGCTTGTAAAAATGATTTGGTTATGTTTTATGAAAATCATTTAACAAATACACAGTATCTGTTGAAGCTGGACAGAAGTCACAGTTTTGTTTTTTAATTGATAGCATTTTCTTAACTTTTGGAAGTAACTTTCTTTTCACATTATGTTGTTTTTGTTGTTGTTGTTAAGTGCCATTGAGTTGGTTCCAACTCATAGCTACCCTGTATAGGGTTTCCAAGGAGTAGATGGTGAGCTTGAACCACCAACTTTGCAGCTTAAACTGACCTTGCAGTCCAGTGCATTAACCTGCAATGCCAGAATATTTAAATATCCCAAAATAGAGACCTAAATAGAATCATGATATTGCAGAACTGAGACTAGCCCAGATTACTAGAGAGAAGTGTACCACTGATTATTAGTTACACATACATTAACAGTATGATGACATCTAATGATCTCTTCCCTCTAAGATAGGGTTTTAATTCAGTCAGTGTAATCACTAATGTAAGGAAAGAGTAAATCTTTTGGAACAAGATAGAATCTAAGATTTAAAAAAAAAAAAATGTAGATGGAAGTAATCTTCTGCTGTTTTTGTTTTTCTCCAGACAAAAAGAAAAAGGAAGTAGGGGAAATTCCAGGGAGGAAGGACTCAGCAAATTTACAAGTTTTGGGGGAAGTAATAATGAATAAACAAATTTTTCTCCCTGTTTTTATTTACTCTTACATCAACTTCTTTTTACAACCTTAAAGGTAAAAAAAGGTAGGCATAACAAGGCAAGTACCAGTTGCTTTAAATGCTCTACATTTTCTTTCTTTTTTCAGGGAACTGACTCTCTTTTGGAGTAAACTACAAAGAAGAATCGACTCATCTTTAGACACTTTCTTGGAGCGCTGTCGTCAGTTTGGTGTCATTGCCAAAACACAGCAGCATTTATTCTGCCTGATTAGAGTTATACAAACTGAAGTGAGTAATTTGTATGTTTTATGCTGATTATGGCTGGGGAAATAACTTCCCAGGCAAACCCTTTATAAGAAAACACAAATTAACAAACCTTAAGGAGCTCTGGTAGCGTAGTGGTTACAAATTGGGCTGCAAACCTTAAGATTTCGAAACTACCAGCCGCTCCACGGGAGAAAGATGAGGCTTTCTACTCCTGTAAAGATTTACACCCTCGGAAACCCTGTACAGGTTCGCTATGGGTCAGAACTGACTCGACGGCACTTAACAACAATAAGATTATGGAAATAGACAATTTTTCACAAACTTCCAAAAGTTTGTGAAAAACTCCCATTATCTTTTTCCCCCCATTATCTTTGGGGTTTTTTTGGATATTTCATTGTTGTTTTTTTATATGCATTTCTTTGGCATTGTAGGATAAGCACTTGACCACAGGTTGGTTTGAACCATGAGGTCGGCAGTTCAAATCCACCAGCCATTCCTTGGAAACCCGATACAGGGTCGCTATAAGTCAAAACTGACTTGACAGCGCTTAACAACAACAATAACCAATACCACCGCTAGTCTTTCAGTTTGCCGTACTGTGGTGGCTTGCACACCATACTGTGATGGTTGCTGTGATGCTAGAAGATATGCCACCAGTATTTTAAATACCAGTAGGGTCCATGGTGACCTTTTGTCAAAGATCAGCTGACTGTATGTGGAAGGATTTATTTCTGGGTTCTGAATTGTGTTCCATTGATTTGTACCTTACGTTGTACCAGTACCAGGCTGTTTTGACCACTGTGGCTGTGTAATAGGTTTTTGTTTTTAATGTTTTATTGTGAATTATGTGATAGTTTACATGGGAGAACATTAGCTTTATATTCATCCTATTGTATATCGTTTCATTGCCATGGTTACATTCCCCTCCATGCATCATCAGCCAACCAAAGGATATACCCTGCAAGTCTTCCCCTGTTCTTCAGCACACAGCCTCTCTCCAAGTCATCATCTCTGCCTCCATCTCTGACGTCACTGTTTCTCTGGGTAGGGTCCCACACTCCGCTCTTCTCCCTTGATGGTCCCAGGGGCCTCCGCTCCCAGACTGCAAAGTCAGTCACTCCCCTCCTTTTGCTACAAAATGTCTACCTTTACATTTCCAACTCTCACAGTCAGTCCCGATAGCAATTATTCACTATTGTACCATAAGAGACTTATCCCCATCTCCTGTCATCAGCCCCGCACAGACAGATTGGATACTACTCAGTGGAGATTCTACCTTCCTCCACGCCCTCTGGATCTACTCTACCTCTTGAACACTTGTAAGCCAGTCACTTCTTGCCTTTGTAGCCCCCTGTTTTGGGTAGCCAATGTCCAAGTTGCCCATCCCTGTCTACTCTGTCTATCAAGGGGAGGGTGAGAATGATCCTCACTGTAAAGAATTGTTCCCTCCTCCCTATTTTTTTATTCCATTTTTCCACAAACTTTCTGAAGCCACCTTGTATTGAACTGTTTCTGAAGATTAGCTGCTTAGGGATTGATGATTTTTCTTATTGGGGAGTAGTTACTTGAAGTGACAGACCATCTTCCCTGAGGGAAGGAAAGAGAGCGTGTTTCTGGGCTGTCACCTCAATCACTATGTATGAGGGTGTCAAAAAGTATTCCTACGTTAGAGAAGATTAATATGAAACTGTTAATTTCTCAACATATCCTCCATGTGTTGTAGTGGTTACGAATCGGGCTGCTAACCTTAAGGTCGGCAGTTCAAAACTACCAGCTGTTCCACGGGAGAAAGATGAGGCGTTCTGCTCCCGTAAAGATTCACAGCCTCAGAAACCCTGTGTAGGGTCACTATGAGTCAGAACCGACTCCATAGTACTTAAGAACAACAACGCCCTCCATTTAGCTCTTGTACACTTCCATCTCTCTAACCCTTCCCTGAAGATTTCTGTGCTCTTGGATTCACACCAGGTCAAAACGGCAGTTTTAGCATCCTTGAGGGACTCAAATCATGTTCCTTTTAAATGTTCGTTGAATTTTGGGAACAAAAGAAGTCTTGTAAGAACAGGGGTGAAAGGTGAATGGGGTAAGATGTCCCAATGAAATTCTCATAGGCTAACCCTTGCTACCATTCAACTACCATTCTAGAATGAGTAGGTGTATTGTAATGGTAGGAAAAAGAATTCCTCAGCCAACCTTTCCTAACCTTCTTCTTAACAATGCAGTTTTCCATTTTCTTAAAACTTCTTCCCATTATCATCCTGTGAACTTGGAAAAAAAATCTATTGAGATTACCTCTTGGGAACCTCCATAAACAGTCACTGTAACCTTCTTTACTCTGAACTGGCCTACCAGATCCCCTTGGAATTCACTGTTTTAATTGGACTTTTCTTTCTTTCTGTCTTTTTTTTTTTTTTTTAAGCACCTAACTAGACAAAGAACTTGGCTGCAGCCATCCACTGGTTGCAGAGACATATTTAAACTACCCCCTTTTGGAATAAATCCATGCAGCTTGATGTGTGATGTATGAACTGGGACCTTAGTAGCAACATTTTTTACTTACCATTATATTTGCTTTTCTTAGAACAATGTTTTATATTTCATACAGGCACACTTTTTTACAAATTAGCACAATGCTTATTGACTAGGGAAATAATTATACTGGTCAGCCTCTTGCCAGTGGAGTGTTGCACTTTCTAGGTTTTGGAGTGATAAAACAATACTAAGATTACTGTATACAAATTTTAAGCTTTTCTACAAACAAACAGGAAACAAATATTTTGGGAAATGAGTTAAGAGCCCATATAGAAAAGTTGTTCTTTGAGTTGAGCCCTTGTTTGAATATATGGTAAGGTTACCAACCTAGGAGTTTGGGTGAAGTCTTAATACTGCTGTTTTACAAAACTTAACTTAGTCTGGTGTACAAT
The DNA here is from genome assembly GCF_000296735.1 of Chrysochloris asiatica. Taxonomy (NCBI): domain Eukaryota; kingdom Metazoa; phylum Chordata; class Mammalia; order Afrosoricida; family Chrysochloridae; genus Chrysochloris; species Chrysochloris asiatica. The sequence continues at coordinate 9,270,501 of NW_006408624.1, forward strand.
CTTTTGCTTTCGTAGTAAAGTGCTAAAAACTAGAGGTGTCAGGATCATACACTGGGTTCTTGGTAGAGCCATGGCTAGTTGGATTCTCTGACTGAATGGAGCAATGTGATTTAAGGTGATGGGTCGTAAGAACACGGCGGACTTAAAGAGAGGGAAATTTAGATAATTCACACTTTTTAAAACAAGTTTTTATGATTTAATTCCTTTTGGAAGACTGTGAGGTAGATAGCAAAGAATGCCCCTTTCTTAAACAGTCTAATCTGACTGAGATAGTAAAATTTTTGAAATCACTAATAACACTTTCGAAGACTCATAATTGAAAATATTGTACATTCTGAATAGATGTGCGATGAAGTTACTTGGCTAAAGAAGGGGTGAATAAAATAGAATTAAGGTATGGGATGAGGAACTGAAATTAGTAGACATGAATAAACATGTAGGTTTTAAACCAGGCACAAGAGAGCAAGGAGTGAGCTGACATATCAGGGGTGCATGGGATATTGCCAAGTCAGTTAGGCTTGGGAGTCACTGTGGGTAGTGTTTAAGAACTCAGACTCGGTGAGTACGTTGTTCTAAGTTCAAATCCGTGCTCCTCTCTGCACAAGCTAGTAACATTGGGCAAATTATATCTCTGAGTCTTGGTTTCTTCATGTATATGATGAATAATAATAAAGTTCTATAAAATGGTGATAGTTACTTCTTTGAGCTCCCAGGATTTAGAATGGTACAACAAACGCAGAATAATTACTTAGCAAATCGTTTACTGATTAGTACAGTGGAGTTTACTTTCAGTTGATTCACGTAGTATTCCGTTGAATATTTACTGTATGCCAATGCTGTAGTAATCAATTAATATGCATATATGTTTGTATATGTTGTTGTTAAGTGCCGTCGAGTCGGTTCTGACCCATAGCGACCCTGAACAGGGTTTCTGAGGCTGTAAGTCTTTACGGGAGCAGAACGCCTCATCTTTCTCCTGCGGAGCAGCTGGTAGTTTCAAACTGCTGACCTTGAGGTTCACAGCCCAATTCATAACCACTACGCTACCGGTATATAATAGCTCTTTATTGTGATTTGGGTGATGGTTTACAGAGCAGATCAGTTTCCAGTCAGCAATTCAAGCACATTTTATTTCATGTCATTGATTGCAGTCCCCACAGGGTTATTCTCCCAGTGTTTCCTACTTCTTTTCCTCCTCCTTTCCAAACTTCCTCCCTGTGTTTACTATTTCCATTCCTCCTCCTCCTTTCCTAACCTTCCTGAACTTTGTCTTTGGGTCTGTGCTGCCCTTTGAATTTCAAATGTTTAATTATTCTGAAGTGTGTGGTCCTTCCCAGTGTTACTGGTTACCTGTCTGTGGTTTTCTGTGAAAATAATTTATATTCTTATTTTTATAACTAACTTCTGAGGGAAATACTATTACTACTTCCATTGCATTTTACATATAAAGAAACAGGTTTGGAGAGGAGTGAAGCACTTGTCACTGTGGTAATGCTGGGGTAAAAGCAGTCAGTTTCCTTGAGTCCCTCCCTAGGCTCCTAACCTCTGCTCTTGAAACCACTCTTGCTTTTCTTTGCTCATATTATTTTCACATTCCATCTCAGCCTGTCACATAAAGGAAGTCATCTTGCATGCTTAATCTTTTATCACACATAACCCGGTCTTCGACTGTTGACTAATTTCTGAGAATCTGCTGCTATTGAGGTTTTCTAAAATTTGGTTTTGTTCTCATGAGAACCTGAGAATAAGTACACCTGTGACTACAAAATACTAGTTCTTTTAGGAGTAATGGGGCGGACCATTTATTTTAGCTTTGGGGTTTCAGAGAACCCAAATATTCATGGTACATGAATTTCCTAAATTGAATTCCATCCTAGACTCATTTCTACATATGTGTTTTCACTCATTTATTTAAGGCCATCCTTCCTATCTAGCTCAAAACCATTCTTTTGTTAGTCCTTCAGTGACTTTTTTTGTCCTGAATTCTTTTGAATTCATATACATGTTTTGTTTATACATTTGGCATGTAGTTAAAGTCCTTAAGAGCTGATTGACTGCTTTAATTCAAAAAAATGTGCATGGTTGGCCATGTGTCATCCAACCCAATTAAGAACTCTTAAAGATTTTGAGAGCTAACGTATCTTTTTGATGAAATTGTCTTACTAGTGAAAGTTGTACACTCATAATTTTTCCCTTTTCTCTCTGTGAGAAAAAGAATTAACTTTTTCCTGTCTGTTTTTCTTACAGGCACAAGATGCTGGTCTCGGGGTGTCGATTTTACTATGTGTCAGAGCTCTTCAACTCAGATCTAGTGAGGATGAAGAAATGAAGGCATCCGTTTGTAAAACAATTGCATGTCTTTTACCGGAAGATTTAGAAGTTAGAAGAGCCTGTCAGCTTACGGAATTCTTAATCGAGCCTCGTTTGGATGGATTTAATATGTTAGAAGAACTCTATGTGCAACCGGATCAAAAATTTGATGAAGAAAATGCACCTGTTCCAAACTCACTCCGGTGTGAGCTCTTACTAGCTTTAAAAGCCCATTGGCCTTTTGATCCTGAATTTTGGGACTGGAAAACTTTAAAGCGGCACTGCCACCAACTCCTAGGACAAGAAGCTTCAGATTCTGATGACGATCTAAGTGGCTATGAAATGTCTATTAATGACACAGATGTCTTAGAGTCCTTTCTCAGTGACTACGAGGAGAGTAAAGATGATAAACAATATAGACGGAGAGATTTGACAGATCAGCATAAGGAGAAAAGAGACAAAAAACCAATAGGTTCTTCTGAAAGATACCAGAGGTGGCTTCAGTATAAATTTTTTTGTTTGCTATGTAAGCGAGAATGCATAGAGGCCAGGATTCTTCATCACTCTAAGATGCATATGGAAGATGGCGTTTACACCTGTCCAGTTTGTATTAAAAAATTCAAGAGAAAAGAAATGTTTGTTCCACATGTGATGGAACATGTTAAAATGCCACCAAGCAGAAGGGACCGCTCTAGAAAGAAATTATTGTTGAAAAGTTCTCAAAAAGGTGTTTGTCCCAAGAGCCCTTCTGCAACCTTGGAGCAAAATCAATTGTTGAATGAGCAAGCCAAAGAAGAGTCTCATGAATATGTCACATTCAGCAAATTAGAAGATTGCCACCTGCAAGACAGAGATTTGTACCCATGTCCTGGCACAGACTGTTCCCGTGTGTTTAAGCAGTTTAAATACTTAAGTGTACACCTTAAAGCTGAACACCAAAATAATGATGAAAATGCCAAGCACTACTTGGATATGAAAAATAGAAGAGAGAAGTGTACTTACTGTCGACGGCATTTCATGTCTGCTTTTCACCTGCGGGAGCATGAACAAGTGCATTGTGGTCCTCAACCTTATATGTGTGTATCTATAGATTGCTATGCTAGGTTTGGATCGGTGAATGAGCTTCTTAACCATAAACAAAAACATGATGATCTTCGTTATAAATGTGAATTAAATGGCTGTAATATTGTTTTCAGTGATTTGGGACAGCTTTACCACCATGAAGCACAACACTTTAGGGATGCATCTTACACGTGCAATGTTCTTGGCTGTAAAAAGTTCTACTACTCCAAAATTGAGTACCAGGATCACCTCTCAATGCATAATGTTGAAAGCCCAAATGAAGACGTGAAGAAACCAGTGAAACTTGAGGAGCCTGCAGGCGAAACAGGTGAAAAACAAGATTGTGTTGATCAGCCCCACGAACTTGACCAAACGAATAAATCACATATGCCTGAGGAACTACTTCTCTGCGCAGAATCCGCTAATTCTCAAATAGATACAGAAACTGCAGAAAACCTGAAAGAAACCAGTGACAGTAATTCCAGTGACCAGTTAAGTCAGAGCTCTTCAGCGTCAATAAATGAAGAGTTAATTGACACACTGGATCATTCTGAAAGCATGCAGGATATATTGTTGTCCCATGAGAAAGTCTTTGTGCCCTCCAGTTTAAAAGAGAAATGTTCCAATGTGGCCGTTTGTTTTGATGGAAATAAGTTTACCTGTGGTTTTGATGGCTGTGGTTCCACGTACAAAAATGCAAAAGGGATGCAGAAGCATTTACGAAAGGTTCATCCATACCATTTCAAACCCAAACAGATAAAGACAAAAGATCACTTTCCCTGTTTGGATGATGAGCATAATCAAGCCACTGAAAAGTTTGATGCAGAACATAAACCCAGTTCAGATACAAGCAGTGACTCCCCAGATGAAGGACTCGATCACAACATTCACACTAAATGTAAACGAGAACATCAGGACTGTTCCTCAGAAGCCTCCGTTTGTGCTTCTAAAAGGCCATGCACAGAGGATACCATGTTGGAACTTCTATTACGTTTGAAACACTTAAGCTTGAAAAACTCAATAGCACATGGATCTTTCTCAGGGTCATGGCAGGGGTACCCATCCAGTGGTGCTAAGACTCTTCAATCTGTTTCATCTATCACAGACCTTAATTTTCAGAATCAAGATGAAAATATGCCAAGTCAGTACCTTGCACAATTGGCAGCTAAACCTTTTTTCTGTGAGCTTCAAGGATGCAAATACGAATTTGTGACTAGAGAGGCTTTGTTAATGCATTATCTTAAGAAACATAATTATTCAAAAGAAAAAGTCCTTCAGTTAACCATGTTTCAACATCGATATTCCCCATTCCAGTGTCATATTTGCCAAAGGTCATTTACAAGAAAAACACACCTTCGGATTCATTATAAAAACAAACATCAAATTGGCAATGACCGAGCAACTCACAAACTCTTGGATAATGAAAAATGTGATCACGAAGGCCCATGCTCAGTAGACAGGTTGAAAGATGATTGTTCCGCCGAACTTGCCAGTGATCCCAACAGCACCAATGAGAAACCACACTGTCATTCTAAAAAAGATGAATGCAGTTCAGAAACAGACCTAGAGTCATCTTGTGAAGAAACAGAAAGCAAAACGTCTGATATTTCCTCACCAGTAGGTAGCCATAGAGAAGAACAAGAAGGAAAAGAGGGGAGAGGAAGCAGGAGAACTGTTGCTAAAGGAAATCTCTGCTATATTTTGAATAAATACCACAAACCATTCCATTGTATCCATAAAACTTGCAATTCCTCATTTACCAATCTAAAAGGCTTGATTCGCCATTACAGAACTGTGCATCAGTACAACAAGGAACAATTATGTTTAGAGAAAGACAAAGCAAGAACCAAAAGGGAACTTGTCAAATGTAAAAAGATATTTGCTTGCAAATATAAGGAATGTAATAAGCGCTTCCTGTGTTCCAAAGCTCTTGCTAAGCACTGCAGTGACTCTCATAACCTGGAGCATATTGAAGAGCCTAAAGTGCTTTCTGAGGCTGAATCTGCAGCAAAGTTTTCCTGCAATCAGCCTCAATGCCCTGCTGTTTTTTACACATTCAGTAAGTTAAAGCACCACTTGACAGAGCAGCATAATATTGAAGGAGAAGTGCATTCAGATTATGAAATTCATTGTGATCTCAATGGCTGTGGTCAGATTTTCACCCATCGCAGTAATTACTCTCAACATGTATATTACCGACATAAAGACTGTTATGATGATCTGTTTAGAAGCCAGAAAGTAGCAAATGAAAGGCTACTAAGGAGTGAAAAGGTGTGTCAAACAACAGCTCACACTCAGGGGAATGAACATCAGAACACCAGGAAATCATTTAGCACTAAGTCTAAAAAATGTGGCTTAATCAAAGACAAGAAAGCTCCAATTAGTTTCAAAACACGAGCTGAAGCCCTCCATATGTGTGTGGAGCAATCTGAGCACACACAGTACCCCTGCATGATTCAAGGATGTTTATCTGTGGTGAAGTTGGAGAGCAGCATAGTGAGGCATTACAAACGCACCCATCAGATGAGCAGTGCCTGTTTAGAACAACAGATGGAAAAGCTTGTTGTTTGTGTGAAGTACGGTACCAAAATTAAAGAGGAGTCTGCTTCTGAAGCGGAGCCCTGTATAAAGCAGGAAGAAAATGGAAGCTGTGAATCAGAGCACACAAAGCACAGTCATTCCCTAGATGACAGCAGCGCCCCTGTCCAGAACACTGACTCCCCTCATCCAGGTGGTGGAATGGATGAAGATCAGACAGGGTGTACAGAAGTCAGCCCAGTATTTGATACAGGTACCTTGATCTACAGGGGAACTTTGAAATGTAACCATGGTTCAGAAACCACTTCTTTGGAACAGTGTAATATAGTTCAGCCTCTTCCTTGTAAAATAGAAAATTCCATACCTAATCCTGATGGGACTGAAAGTGGAACTTACTTCCCAAGTTTCCAGCTGCCTTTACCAAGGATCAAAGACTCAGAAACTGGGCAGCATAGTTCAGGGCAAGAAAACACTGTAAAAAGTCCAACCCATGCCATCCCAAAAGAGAATTTTAGGAAGCATTCACAGCCCCGGTCATTTGATTTGAAGACTTACAAACCTATGGGATTTGAATCTTCATTTCTGAAGTTTATTCAGGAAAGTGAAGAGAAAGATGATGATTTTGATGATTGGGAATCTTCAGAGCACTTAACATTAAATAACTCTTCACAACCCAGTAATGACTTAACAGGGAATGTTATGACAAATAATATAGTGAATGACAATGACCCTGAAGTTGACATACCTCATTCTTCCAGTGACTCTGCAATTCATGAGAACTTGACTGCAATCCCACCCTTAATAGAAGCCGAGACAACAACAGTTCCTTCTTTGGAAAACCTTAGGGTTGTATTGGACAAAGCATTAACAGACTGTGGTGAACTTGCCTTAAAACAACTTCATTATCTTCGGCCAGTTGTTGTCCTTGAAAGATCTAAGTTTTCCACACCAATTTTAGACTTGTTTCCAACAAAAAAGACAGATGAACTTTGTGTAGGAAGTTCCTAAATAGGAATTTTGTTTTAGAAACAGACTGGCTCCAACACTGCAAACATTGGGACAATTGCCAACTCGAACAAAGGCTGAGAACCAGCCTCACTGTTGTTTAGGGTAGAATAGGCTGTGTATTTACATGAATGTATAATATCTACGTCAGCAGTATTGGCTGAGTCCATTAGCTCTCCAGTTGGTTTATTGATTGGATTTTTTTTTTGTTTATTAAACAAAGAAATGGAACTGTACTCTTGTTTGGTGCTAATTAATACATCAAAATATACTGGGGCTTCCTTTTTCAAATTAAGTGTGCATGACTGTATATGGAACAAATACTGAGGTCCCAGGGTGGGAGGGTTAGGGAAAGGGATATGGAGTTATTACTTGACTTGAATGTGCACCTAAGGGTGCTTTGTGTAATATATTGTACACTACAGCATCTTATATTTTTTGAGTTGAGTTTCAATAAATTACAGTTTTTCACCCATTTCTTGTTTACTCATAATGAGTTTTCATACCACCTGAATGCTGTAATTGCACTTGTATTTTCTGAAATGTGCATTCATCTTTTACCCTGTGATTTCTCCTTTTTTATTAACCAAACCATTCAGATCAGGCTTCCTTTTGATTGCCAATTATCTCAAGGATTTTTGTTTGTTTTTTTTTTGGGGGGGGGGGACGGGGTTAGTACTGAGATTGAATAGTTTACTCTGTGAAGTCAATCGCCCAGAAGTTGGCCAGATGGAATGCCATGCAAAACGTGAAGGGCGCAGCAAGTCCAGAGGTATAAAGACATATTTTCAGGGAATTATGATTAATTTAATGAGAGAAGCATTCAGAGATGAGATTATTGTATAGATAAGTCATCCTGAGCCAGACCTTGAACACTGAAGAGTTTGGACTTGAGTTTGTGGGCGGCTGAGAGCCTTTGAAGGGTATGATGCAAAATAATAATAATTGACAGATTACTTGAAATGTGGAATGTAATGTGAGGGGCTGAGAATGCAATTAGGGACAGTAGATAAGATAATACAACTATTGAGGCAAACTTGGCGAGCTTATGATGGCAATTGCATCTTGGGGAAAGGTAGATGAAACATTTAATGAGACGATTGTTGAGGCTTGGAAAGATTTGAGAACTTTAAAAGATTTGGTGGTGATACAACTATTAAAGTGAGGATGTAACAGTAGGAGTAGTTATTTGGGATGACTAGGGAAAACCAAGAAGAGTTTGGCCTTTGAATGTGTTTGATTTCAGTGGATAGGAGCCAAGTGGCTAATGACAAGGTTAAGCAATATGGTCTTAACAAAAACAGTAGTTTCATCTACAGTTCCATGTGAAGTTTTCAACCACTTTTATTCACTTGCAATGAACTGGGAGTCCTGCTCTGGCACTGTTAGGATAAGCACTGGATTGCTAACCGAAAGGTCAGGAGTTCAAACCCATCAGCCACTCAGAAACCCTATACAGGATCGATAGGAGTCAGAACCGATTCAGTGGTACTTAACCACAACAAGCAATGAAATGACTCAAGCATACTCCATAGTCTTGTCTCACACCAATGGTTAGGTTTTGAAAACCTTTTCTCTGACCCCTAACCCTTTTGTGAACAATGGGACATACGTTGCCCACCAACATTTTCAGCCTCTCAGGCTTCTTAGGAAAATGCTGTCCCCATTGCAGTGAGACTGTAGTGTGCTCCCACTTGTGGGGATCTGTCTAAATCTGCAGAAATGGGCCTCACCCCACCAATCCAAGCACCAGAGTACACTTGGGACATAGGTCTCTCACATAATTAATTGTATCAAAAGCCATATTAAAGGGAAAAAAAGTTCCTCCTGATTTCAGCATGCCTTTCATTACTGGAAGGTGGGGTGATGAAAGGTCATGAAAGGATTAAATAGTTTTTTGTTTTATCAACTATTGAGAATTTCATTCCACTACCTCCTCACTCTTAAAAATCTACAACACCTTCCATGCCCAAGTAGGTTATTGGTTTGGATCAGGGCTTCAAACTGGTTCCTGTTTGGCTTCCTGCTGAGAATTTGCCTTTTCATTTAAGAGATACAGAATCAATGTACAATTTAAACAAGATCCCCAGGCTTCAAACTGGTGCAAGTGCAAATAGGTAACAGGATTCTTAAATGACAATCTGTTGGAAGAAAAGGTGGCAGAAACAGAACTATACTTTGGAAGCTGAGGCCACTGCTAATTCCTTAAGACTGAGCTATTTATTTGTGTGGGCTTCAATTTTATCATTTGTAAAGTGAGGAGGTACTGTTAGTAATCTTGAAAGCTTCCATTCTGAGATCTGAATATGAGGACCACCTGTTGACCTAAGTTTTTTAATTCCTCATACTGGGAGAAAAAAAAAAGAGAAAGAAATTCAAATGTATCTATTCATCACTTATTTCCTGTCCTCTGGAAGAACCAAATTAATCTATCAGTGGAAGCTACCTCTAAATTTCAGAACCTAATTAAAAATTTGCTTTGAATACAAGCCTAAGTGGTTGATCGTAAGATCACTTTCTATTTCAGTTGGAGCAGCTATTTTCCTCTTTATTCTGTTTTTAACTTTTTGTGACTTGAGTGGAGGTTTACAGAACAGATGATCGGTTTTACATTCAACAAATCCCACACTTGGTTCCATCTTGATTACAATCACGTCAGTGTAACAGCGCTATCCTGCTTCCTCTCTGTGTTGCTTTGTTTCCATTCCTCCTTTCCACCCCACACCCCTGTCTGAATTTTGTCCTTAGGTAAATGCTGCCCTTTGCATCTCAAATAGTTGACAATTCTATGGGGTGCATAACTCATTAGTTTTCTCCCTCTCTCATTTCATCTTTATTGATCACGATGTTTTAAGTTTACGTCAGAAAACTGCTATGTTTGTAGCTCAGTGATCATTTTCACTTAATGCCTGCTTAAGAGTTAACTCCAATCCTGGCACAGAATGGAAAGTTTTGGATTTGTTTTCACAGCCTTTCTCATTTCAAGAGTATCCCGTTTAATAATTAAATGCCAGTGTGTTCTGACTCAGTGATCCTGTGAAGGGTTTCCTAGGAGTGGGCTGGTGGATTTGAGCCACTGATCTGTAGTTAGCAGTCCAGTGCTTATCAGACAGAGCCACACCAGGGCACCCACCACCACCACCAATGGTGGATAGGAATTGAAATCACTTTCATTCTAGCCTGTCCTAGAATTCTCATGCTTTGTTTTTTCCCCCCATTTTCATGAGTACATGTGTGAAGGAGAGGGTGGGGAATGGTGGAGAGGGAAGTTTCTGATTAACCTTCGGGACATCCCATCAGTCTCCCCTGTCAATCCCAGCTTGTTTACTTCTGACCTACTAAGGACATTATGTCTAATCTTCGTATTGTAGGGCTAATAGTCATTCACCAAATATTTAAATATATTTTTAAAGATCGCTCCAGGTGTTTTTGGAGATTCAAATACCAAAGCTAAATTTATCAAGGCATCTACTATCTGCTGTTGTGGAGCTTAACCCTTTCTGCTTTGAATATTTTGTTGAAACCATGTGTTTTCAATAGTGATGGGCATTTTGAATAAAATGTTAAAAAAAAAAATCCTACTGTTGTTAACTGCTGCCAAGTTGGTTCCGACCCATAGCAACCCTATGTAGGCTTTCCAAGGAGCAACTGATGAGCTTGAACCACCGACCTTGCAGTCCAGCACATTAACCCACAGCACCACACCAGGACTCTATGCCCCAAGGGCTCTCTGGTACTGGAGCTGGTGGCATGAGGCCCCTTCAGATTCACACAGTCACAGAGGCAACACTAGATGGCAGCACTCAGTGAAAGTAAGATCGCAACTTCCCACTAAACCCTCAAACAGCTGTTGAGTTGATTCTGCCTCATAACCACCCTATAGGAAAGAGTAGAACTGCCCCCACAGGGCTTCCAAAGGCAGTAAACCTTTACAGAAACAGACTGCCACAGCTCCCAAGGAGCGACTTTTTTTTTTTTTTGCTGTTGAGTGCTGTAACCGCTGCGCCACCCAATCCTCCTATGCACTGAACTCCAGAAGTGGAAAAATGTAGATGAGCACTTAGTATTCCCTGGGTCACAAAGAGGATGAAAGGAGGACCAGAGTATCATACAACATACTGTTCAAAGTATGATAGTGGACCAGTAGAAGGGACAGCAACAAGCTTGAGCTTGTGAGAAATGCAGAATTTTAAACTCCACCTTAGACCTACTGGACCAAAATTTGCACTGTAGTATCATCTTCAGATGATTCCTAAGCAAGGAGAAAATCAAGAAGCCCTGGCCTAGAATACAGGTAGGAAGTGGTTAACTGCTGTGGGTAATTGTTAAAAGTTCTTAGCACTTAACATAAAATTAACTCTGACTTTTCATAACCCCATGAAGTAGGTGCTATTATTATCTTGACAGGTGAGAAACTCAAGATACAGATGAAGTGTCTTGTCAAACTAACACAACTACAAAGATAGCTGTTCCCAGTTTCCAATCTCTTCTGACTGGAAGAATATCACGGTAGGGTGTTCCATGTAAAAGAGATTTATCATGGAAAAACATCCATGTGGAAAGTATACAGATGGTATTTGAAATACTCAAAACAGTACAGTGCTGTAATTAAACTGAAAGTAGTATTCGTCAAAGTGAATCATGAGAAAATTGGAAGTACTCATTTAGGTAAGAGCCTGGTCATGTGGGTCCAATATCCAGTGTTGACATTTTCTCATTTGAGGAAACAGATGGGAAACTGGTGCATGTTTGTCTAAATAACATGTAATCTATGAAGACATCAGGCTTTCCTTTCTAAAAGAGTTTTAAAACTCAATTTCCTCTCCCCACTTTTACCCAGAGGTAGGCATGTTCCTCCTCGCTGTACTACTGACTCCAAGGCAAGGTCTGCTGTGTAGAGCTGGATCTAGAAAGGGTGGCTCCCTCTGCTCTGACCTACTTGGTCCACTCCTACAGGAGTGGGTGCTACTCTGTGACAGACTTCATTGGAGAGCTGAACCACTTTGAGGAAGGTAGCCAGGATAAGCAGATTCAAAAACTTGTCAATGTGTTTGGTGGATATAGGTTGAAAAAGATGCCAGAAGGCACAGGAAAGCTATCAGAATAGTACAAAACCAAATATTTACTACCATCTGTTCACCCCTGGGAATAGTGCTGAGCAAGATACAACAAGGTTCCTATATCATGGAAATGAATGTTTAGTAGGGGAAACACATTAAACAACTCACTATAAATAATTAGTTAAAGTCATGCAAAAGAAGCTCTGTGATTGGGATCAAAAACAGGAAAAGCTTTATGATATTTAAACTAAAACCTGAAGAATCAATGAGCCATCCTTGCAAAGAGAGAGGGTTATCAGTTATATGAAAGGCTTTGTAGTGCAACAGCTTGTATAGTTGAGAAATGTACAGGTCCAGTATAGCTGGAATTGAGAGCATAAATGGGAAAGGAGAGAAGTTTCAATAAATAAGCAGGTTAGAAGACTCATGGTATGGCACTGTAGAATCAGCACTAGACTGCGAACTACAAGGCTGGTGATTCAAACCCACTAGCTGCTCCTTGGAAATCCTATACAGGGTCACTATGAGTCAGAACTGACTCGACAGCATTTAATAACAACAGGTATCTTAGAAGGAGTTCTGATGGATTATGAGTTAGGCTGCTAACTGCAAGGTCAGCGGTTTGAATATCCCACTCCTCTGGAGAAGGTTGTGGTTTTTTGCTCCCGGAAAGATTGATAGCCTTGGAAACCCTATGTAGGGAGGGTCTCTATGAATAGGAACCAACTGACAGTACACAACCACATCTACCACCAGGTCTCTTAGGGCCTGATAGCTATTATTAGGATTTATTTGCAAGGCAATGAAGAGTCTATTGATGACTTGAAGGTAGGTGTTGTATAAATTAGTCCACCCTAACTGCATGATGTGGCAGATTAGTGAGTTACTACTGAAGGAGGGAGTGGAGAGGACCCTGTCTAAAGGGGGACTGAGATGTCTGTCAGTATGATAGATTCATCTTGGTAGTGTTAAGGTGTCCAAGAGGGGGAAATAAGAGATGGAGGGATTGAATTAGATTATCTTTAAGGCATCTTATACTCTTGCAATACTTGACATCTGCTCATAAATGTCACTACTAATATAGTTGCCCCTGTCTATATGTGTGGCATGGTTCTAAGACTTTTACACAAGTAATCAAATCCTCACTACAAAGTAGGAATTGTTCCCATTGTTGCAAGTGAAGATGCAAAGCATCATGTTAAATAACTTGTTCAAATTCACAAGGTTAGTGAACAGTAGTCCAAATTTGAACCCTGATCCATCATATATACCAAGTTCTCTCTTCAATTACTATAATGTTGCTATACAAACAAATACACATATATATTAATTGGCACTCAGTAAATGAACAGTTGAAGCAACACAAATATTTAGAATCCTAGGAGACTGTGCATTCAAATATTGAAAATATTTGAAGTCCTACTATATGCTAAGTTTGAAGAATACCATTGTGAATTCAGTGGACATAGTCTCTTGCCTTCCTTAAATTTACAATATCCAGGAGACATACTAAAATTGCACAATTCATTATAATTGCATTAAGTGCTTTGGAAGTCAACTACAAGGTGCCATGTAAGAGTGAGATCTAATCTAGTATAGGAAGTTCAAGGAAATAATCCACTTATCACAACCCTTTCTTTCTCCTAAAAAGTTTCTAGTCATTCAATTAATGGTTTCTGACCAATGCTTAACCTGTTATATAGGCAAATCCTGTATCTTACCTGAGTAACTTTTAATCATTGCTAAAAGGATTCTGTGTGTAGTCAGTCACTAGTGGACTGTCTATGGGTTCAACTGCAATAGCAACTATTACTAAATAATAATGGCTTCAAGTCGTCTCACCCTGACCTAAGTACAGTATTTCCAACAGCATCTAGATTTTGTTTTCTGGATAGGCACTTGACACTTGATCTGAAAGATCAAAACAGCTATTCCTTCCTTACCAGGCTTCCTTAATCCTGTTACTTCTTCCAGTCAATCAGAACGAACACATTGGAACCTGTTATGCCTTGACTTCTATGGCATCAGTGTTTTTAAATAATACTTTATTTGGTGAAAGTTGACACAGCAAATTAAATCCCTACCTGACAATTTCTATACAAATTGCTCAGCAACAGTTGCATTTCTCAATGTGTCAACGTTTTCTTTCATTGCATTCTGGTTGTTCCATTTTCAGTACTGTAGTTTCCCTGTCTCCTTAAATTCTCATCTTTGCTTTCAAGTAACCATTGACCTTCTGGTTTCATAGATAGTTTTTCAATGAATCACTGTGTTCATGGATAATAACCTTTATTTTGTGTGCCAATCTTATTTTACTAAAAGATAACTTCAGGAAATCAAACAATTTTTTTTAAGTATTTTTCATACTTAAAAAAAAAAAAAGTATTCCAGCAGCTTCTGTAATCTGACCTCACAATTTAGATTATATACTTTGTATGTATATGCACCTCCATGTAAAAAAACAAAATTCCTCATAACTGGACCAATAAATAGCATCATGATAAAAGGAGAAAAGATTGAAGTTGTCAAAGACTTTATTTTGCTAGGATCCATAATCAACACTCATGGAAGCAGCAGTCAAGAAAGCAAACCTGTCATTGCATTAGGCAAATCTGCTGCAAAAGACCTCTTTAAAGTGTTCAAGAGCAAAGATGTAGTTTGAGGTCTAAGGTACGCCTGACTCAAGCCATGGTATTTTCAATCACCTGTTTGAAACTACCAGCCATTCCACAGGAGAAAGATGAGGCTTTCTGCTCCCATCAAGATTTACGGCCTCAGAAACCCTATGCAGGGTCGCTATGAGTCGAAACCGACTCCATGGTACACCATCACCTCCACTACCCATATGCATGTGAAAATTGGGCAGTGAATAAGGAAGGACACTTAAAGAATCAATGCTTTTGAATTCTGGTGTTGGTGAGGAATACCGAAAGTACCAAGAACTGCCAGAAGAACAAACAAATCTGTCTTAGAAGAATGCCCTTTATAAGCTGGAATGGCGAAACTTCGTCTCTTGTATTTTGGACACACAGTCAGGAGGGATCAGTACCTGGAGAAGAACATCATGATTGGTAAAGTGGAGGATCAGTGAAAAAGAGGAAGACCCCCCTAAGAGATGGACGGACACAATGGCAGCAACACTGAGCTCAAACAACAATTGGGAGGATGGCACAGGACTGGGCAGTGTTTCCTTCTGTTGTGAGTCGGTATGAATCAGAACTGACTCAAAGGCACCTAACAACAACAATAAATAATAAGTACAAATAAATAATAACATTGTTGTTAAGTGCCACTGAGTCGGTTCCAACTCATAGCGATTGTATAGGCTTTTCAAGGAGCAACTGGTGAGCTTGAGCCTCTGACCTTGCGATTCAATCAGATCTTGAAGTCCAGCACATTAATCCACGTGCCACACCAGGAATCCAAATGATAGGTTGTTGTTAAGTACCGAGGAGTTGGTTCCGACTCATAGAGACCCTGCACAGGGTTTCCGAAGCTGTAGTTTCGAAACTAGTTTTGAACTGCTGACCTTGAGGTTAGCAGCCTGATTCATAACCACTATGCTACCAGAACTCCTTAAATGATAGGTGGTGGTGGTGGTCATGTGCCGTGGAGTCGATTCCAACTCATAGCGACCCTTCACAGGGTTTCCAAGGCTGTAAATCTTTATGGGAGCAAAAAGCCTTATTTTTCTCTCACGGCATGGCTGGTAGGTTTGAACTGCTGACCTTGCAGTTCACAGCCCGATTCATAATCATTACGCTACCAGAGTTACTCATCCATAAGTAACTGTCACATAGGTTGCAATGTAGCATGCTCTGTTTATAAAGTCCTTTGAAAATGTTGGTGCTGTGGGTTAATGTGCTGTACTGCAAGGTCAGTTTGAACTGCAAGGTTGGCGGTTCAAGCTCACCAGCTGCTCCTCAGAAACCCTATTCAGGGTCGCTATGGGTCGGAACCGACTTGACACTTAAACCTTGGGAAGGAGGTGGATCCTTATTTTACAGATTGTGGAATCCTCAGGTATGTTAAAGGTCCTTCCCAGAGATCAGCATTTCTAACTAATATTGACTAATAAGACATAATGATAAGAGTCCTGGTGTGGTGCTGTAGGATAAGCACTAGCAAGATCAGCAGTTCAAGCTCACCAGCCGCTCCTCAAAAACACTATACAGGCTCACTATGAGACAGAATCTACTTGATGACCTTTAACAAGAACAATAGTGCCTAATATGAAAGTAAATGAATGCTACAAAATAATCTAATAACCTCCTTTCACACTTGCCGAGTAAACTACTCAAAGAAAGCATTAAATTTTATCTCCTTAAATTTCCACTGAACCTCACTGCATCTCAGTTTCCTTATTTGTCGTGTGAAAATAACCTCTATCCATTTCCAGGATTGCTTGAAATATGTTTTATATCCACACTCTTCAGTATGATAGCCACTAGCCACATGTCAGTATTTGAATTTAATATTCAGTAAAATTTTAAATCCAGTTCTTCAGTGACACTTATCCATATTGTAAGGGGCTAATGACCAACAGGAGACCTGGTGTAGCACTGGACCACAAAGGTTGGTAGTTCAAACTCACCAGCCGCTCCTCAGAAACTCTATACAGGGTCACATTGGGTTGGAACCAACTCAATGACACTTAACAACAACAAAAGAGACTACCATATTGGACAAAAGAGATATGGAACATGTCCATCATTGCAGAACATTCTAATGGCTAGTTCTGTGCTACAGCTAAGACTTGCCAAAGATCAAAGAAAGTAGTATGAAGTAAAAACCAGGCCAGCAGTGCCTGTTGGTTTTGAGTGAGAGGGAACATTCACTGCAGGAGAGGGTGCAAGATGACCTTTGGAACGGTGACATCACAGAGCACAGCTCACAATGGCTATGGAACACCTGGGACTCCAAGCAACTCTCCTTAACTCATCTCCAGGTACCTGAAGCCTCGGCACAGGTAGTTCCTGAAACTGCTGCTGTCCTCTTAAAATGTCAACATTGCCACCTTCAACTTCTTCCTGGGACGACATTATAGAGGCTCTCTCTCTGAGCACAATATGGAATTGGCTACAAGCAACTTTTCTGGGAGAATCTAGTGAACCCCAGCAGACAAATTTGGGGATACTGCATAACATTGTTCCGGCTCTGCAAGTTATCCTGAGGATTTGCTTTTTTATTTTATTGACCATAGGATTATATGCCTTATCGAAAAGAAGTATTCAATCAATTCAGGTTATATACTCTTTTGTTACAGAGAAATTTAAATAATTATAAATTGAAATTTGATCTTTTCTCTCCCATTTACCTAACACCTAGTTTCAAGGATATGCAGGTGAGCAAGGGTGAGCCCTTGTCTCTGAAGTTGATTGAAACTAGGTTATCTTTGAAAGCCTTCACCAATTAGATTTTGAACATAAAAATGGTGTTTCTCAGAATGGTCTTTGACCTGTGTGCTATAACCAAACAAGTTTACAAGTTGAGAAGCAGCCTTAGCTTCAAATTTATCTGATCACTTACTCAGTTTTGAATGCCTACTATGTGCCAGACACTACGTAGGATACTTTTTGTAGACTTGTTCATGCTGTCCTGTCGATTGTGACTCAGAGTGACCCTTCATAGGGTTTCTGAGGCTGTGAATCGTTGTGACAGCAGAAAGCTTCATCTTTCTTCCATGGAGCTGCTGGTAGGCTTGAACCACCAACTTTGTGGTTCCATGCCCAGCACTTATCCTATAGAGCCACCATGCACCCTTTTATAGAATAATTAATGTTGTTTTATGCCGAGAGCGGCTGCTGGGTTTGAACCTCCGACCTTGTGAGAACTATTTAGGATTTTATATACTGTAAATGATAGTTGTTGTTGTCAAGTGCCGTCGAGTCGGTTCTGACGCATAGCGACCCTGTACAGGGTTTCCAAGGCTGTAAGTCTTTACGGGAGCAGAAAGCCTCATCTTTTCTCCCGCAGAGCGGCTGGTAATTTCGAACTGCTGACCTTAAGGTTCGCAGCTCAATTTGTAACCACTATGCTACCAGAGCTTGTAAATGATGGTGGTATAGCCAAAATGCTTTGAGAATCCCAAGAATTCCATGTAATAGAGATTATTTTCACATAGCAAATGAGGAAACAGATTCATTAAGGTTCCATATCATTGGCAGGTAAGGGAAATTTGGTTATCACCTGTCCAAGTTCCTATAGTTTGTAAGAGCTAACAAAGTTACGATTTGAACTCAATTTTTAGGATTCCAAATTCAGTACTTCTCCAAAAGATTATTTAACTGGAATCTAACTGTCCTGGTGTGGCACTTAGATAAGCACTAGACTGATAACCAAAAGATTGTCAGTTCCAACTTACCAGCCACTTCTCGGAAACCCTATGCAGTGTTTCTCTGCGTTGGAAACAACTCAACAGCATTTAACAATAAACTGTCCTAAATGCTCAGAAGGAATGTGTGTGTGTTCTACAACCAAACGTGTGTCTGAAATTTGGGGATTATGTTCTAATTTGTAAATGTTTAATTCAGTCAGAAAAATGAATTTGTAGGCCTCCATAGACCTCAGCAAAAAAAAAAAAAAAAAAAAAAGGTAGAATAAAGGAGTAGCTAATAGCATGGGCTCTAGCATCTAACTGCTTAGATTTAAATCTTAGATCCATGACTTGCTCTGTGATATAAAAGTCATCACTTAACCTCTTGCTAAGCTCCAGTTTCTACATCTGTAGGATGGGTTTGCTAACAATGCCTCCCTTATAGGGTTGTTGTGAGGAGTGAGGAAGATAGCGTATGTATAATGCTTAGATCATAGTAAGCACTCTATACATGGTACTAGAAACTATTCTGATAAGGAAAAAGATGATTTTTTTATCCTCATTCTGGCAGGAATTTGTTCTAACCACTCCCAAAATTTCTCTCTTTTTTTCATGACCAGGAAATCCAGATTCTCAGAACCACTGTCCTAAGAGCACACTTTCAAGTCAGAATTCCTAGATTCAAATTCTGACTCTACTACTTCCAAAGGAGCCTTGGTAGTGTAGTGGTTTATGAGCTGGACTACTAACCGCAAGGTCAGTAGTTCAAATCTACCAGTTGCTCCTCGGGAGAAAGATGAAACTTTCTGCTCCCGTAAAGATTTACAGCTTCGGAAACCCTATACAGGGTCGCTATGAGTCAGAACCGACTCAGTGGTACACCACCACCACCTCCAAGTATATGACCTTGGATAATGACAGGTCTGACCTGGAAGGTGTCTACGTGGTTACCCAGTTCTGTTTTCCTAGTAGAGCCCAACACATGACAAACTTTCAGCAAATGTTATCTGTTATTATCATCTTTACTAATTAAATGCAAATCATAATCTAACTTGCCTACTGCGCCAATTTGTGGTGAGGATGAAAGGAGGAAATTGGTGTGACGATGTTTTGTTAAATGATGTTTTCAAGGGTTATTGGGTGTTTCGATTTGTTTTGCATCTATGATAAACTATGGCATTTCACATGAATAAAGCAATAACACTCAGCATCTATTGTTTCATTTTAGAGGATATTTTTGTTTATAATCACACTCTACAAGCTTTACAAGAAGGGCTCAGAATTTTTTCAGACTTTGATGGCCAACCCAGATGTGAACCTTTTCTCAGTTCAAGACAATAAAAATCTCTTCCTGTCCTTGGGTCTGCAAGAGAAAATTTTGAAAAAACTCCAGACAGTGGAAAGCAAAGTGAAAGACCTGGAGGGGATGATCATTTCTCAAAAGTCTATGAAGAAGGATTGTACCTCTGAGCCCTACTGCAGCTGCTCCGACTGCCAGAGCCCTTTGGCCACATCCGGGTTTACGTCCACATCTGAAATGTGATGGACTCCAATCTTCCAGTAAAGCACTACTTCCCTCACATGTGAGTTGGTGTATCAATAAAGACAGAACTGTATGGAAATTACCCTGCAAGGACATTTTGTATGCAGTGGGGCCCAGCCTCTACTCGTGTGTATGAAAGGGTTAGGGTGGAGTATACGCATTACCTTAGAGTCTGTTATTAAGTACCATCGAGTCGGTACTGACTCATAGCAACCCTATATTGGGTTTCTGAGGAGCTGCTGGTAGGTTTGAACTGCTGACCTCATGCTTAATGGTGTAGTGCCATTACCATAGAGTCTGGTTGGTGGTGGTTTTGTGCCGTGGAGTTGGTTCTGACTCATAGTGATCCTGGATAGGGTTTCTGAGGTTGTAAATCTTTATGGGAGCAGAAAGTTTCATCTTTCTTCTGCGGAGCAGCTGGTAGTTTCGAACTGCCGACTTGAGGTTAACAGCCCGACTCATAAGCCCTATACTACCAGAGCCCCTTACCAGGGATGGAGTCCAGTGGTGGTTAAAAATGTCTCTGGGATTGTGATACCAAGTTGGCAGGCTGGAGACCAGATGCAGCCAGACTAGAATTCAAGCAGGTTGGAAAGGAAGGAAGAGTGGTCAGGAATCTGGAGACTCATGCTGAAGAGGTAGGGTTGGTCATAGGAAAAACAAAGTGCTCTTTGAGGGATGCTGTTCACTGTCCTGTGTAGTAGTCTATTACCTGTGCTGGCCCTTGGCCTACAAGTAAAAACGTGGTTCTGGAGTGTCCTGCATTCATTGCTCAGATGTGGGTAAGGATAGGAGTGGACATGAAGGAGACTTTAATTTTTTACCAATAGACTCTGAGCTATCACAGTGATATTCCTGGGAATCTTTGCTTTTCAGGAGCTCTCAGTTCTGAAACTTATCAAGTCGTTTCAGAGCAACTTCAGACGAGGAATTCTAATACAGTGAGGTGGCATCGTGAGTTTAAGAGAGTCCTACTTATGTGGATCTCAGCTTGACAGGAAGGGAAGGAGGCAAGAGGGATGAGCCTACCTGCCGTTTTACTCAGGGTGTACCCTGAGGAGAGAAAAAATGAGCTACTGGAGATGACAGTAGGGGGCTCCCTCATGTGGTCTCAGTTTCCATAAGCCTTGTTGTGTTGTCAGGTGCTATCGAGTAGGAACCGACTCATAGCGACCCCATGCACAGCAGAACGAAACAATGTCCGATCACTACCACCGCCACACTTGACGCCATCAATGATGTCACCTGGCTGATCTATCTCGTTGGGGGTCTTCCTCTTTTTCTCTGACCCTCCACCTTACCCAGCATGACATCCTTCTCCAGCAATGTTCTCTCCGGACAATGTGTCCAAAGTATGAGAGATGAAGCCTAGCCATCTTGGCCTCCAAGGAGCACTCTGGTTGCACTTCTTCCAAAACAGATCTATTGGTTCTTTTGGCAGCCCATGGCACTTTCAGTATTCTCCTCCAACACCACAACTCAAAGGCATCAATTCTTCTACGATCTTCCTTATTCACTGTCCAGCTTTCGCATCCATATGAGGTTATTGAAAATACCATGGCTTGGGTCAGGCGCACCTTAGTCCTCAAGCTGACATCTCTGCTCTTCAGTACTTTAAAAAGTTCCTGTGCAGCAAATTTGCCCAATGCAATATGTCGTCTGATCTCTTGACTGCTGCTTCCATGATTGTTGATAGTTGAAGTCCTTGACAACTTCAATCTCTTCTCTGTTGGTAAGAATGCTGTTTATTGGTCCAGTGGTGAGGATTTTTGTTTTCTTGACATTGAGTTGTAATCCATACGGAAGGCTGTGCTCTTTGATCTTCACCAGTAAATATTTTAAGTCCTCTTCACTTTCAGCAAGCAAGGTTGTATCATTTGCATATCGCAGGTTGTTAATGAGTCTTCCTCCAATCCTGACGCCACGTTTTCCTTCATAGAATCCAGCTTCTCGTATTATTTGCTCAGCATACATATTGAACAAGTATGGTGAAAGAACGTAAGCCTTATAGTATGGTTATAGCCACTGAAATGAAATACTTCATTTGGTATGTAAATAAACAGTGATCTCTTGCAATACTGGCAAAAACCTGGCTGTGCTGCCCATCGAGAGACAATCCAGCAGTCTCCACAGTGGCACCTTTCTAAGGGATTTCCAACAGTGATTTTGATTAGTATTTCTTCCTGGTGCATTAATGTCACAACTTAACTCCAATGAGACTTCACTGTACAGTATATACTATATACAAAACCAGGTGGGTGGAGGCAAACTAGGCAGAAACATTACACAGGCCCTCTACAACAAAGATACAGAAGACCAAATGAATCAGAACAGGACAATCCTAGAACCCTCAGCTTCAGAGGAAAGGTTAGGGAGGTGGATTGAATGCTTACTGGGAGGAGAAGTTGAGCAACTGCTGCAAAAGGAGACTGGTGAAGAGACTGCCAACAGATGCAGCGCAGCCATCTTTAAGATTTGTGGGCAGCTTTGGAGACACAGACAGACAATGGCACAGATTCACACAGGTGACAGGAAAGGTGCAATTCCTCCTTTCTCTCCACATTCACCTGGAGACCAGAGGTGTGACCAGTCCCCACCCTTATCTAGCCCCAGTGTAGATGCTTTGGTGCCTAGATTCTGCTCCAGACCTTTAGTAGCCATTGACTCTTCAGGCCAGAATTAGACTAGTAAGAACCCTCATAATTAGTCACTCTGCCCCTAGATACCTTTTGGTTTTGACAGACGCTGAAATCAACAACCTGAAGGGCCTCCATGAACTACATCTGGATTGAATGCTCCGAACATAGACAACACCTGGGCCCATAGGAACTTTCTAGGGCTTAGGAACTCAGCTGTCACATACATACCTTGTGAGCACCTTGATTGGCAGGAAGTCTCTAAACTTTTCTCCTCTCTGGGTGTTTCTTTTAACTTTTTCTTTCATTGTTCCATTTGCTGATTCTTCTCCTTCTTCCTCTCTTTCTCTTCCCTTGATTTTTATCCTTTCTATTTTAGGTCGGCAGTTCAAACTTAACCAGTTGCTCCTTGGAAACCCTATGCAGGGTCACTATGAGTTGGAACCAACTCAATAGCACTTACCAACACCATCATCTCCACTTTTGTTTTTTCTTCTTTTCCTCATTTCCACTCTCCTTTATTCCTCTTGATTTTTCCTTACTACTTTCTAGTTTCTTTCTTTTCACCTTTCCTCTCGTTTTTTCAAAAATCTTCCTTTTATTTTCTTTCTTATTTTTTTCTTGTATAGCTCTATTTGTTCCTCTTTTCTCTTTTTAGTTATTATATATTTTTCTTGTTGCTGCCAACATTAGTTTCTTTTTTCTCCTTTTACATTGTTTTTGCTCTTGATTTGTTTGTTCTGTTTTGTTTTCCTGTGTGTTTTCTTCTTCAAGCCCTCCCATCAGGAGACAGCAACTGTGCCCATATAGCTCAGCCACAACCATACCCTCTGCAGTTCCAGCCAATGGTCAAGAGCTAATACCAGATCCTATACCACTAAGGCCATATATTCCAACTATTGACCCTTCTTCTTTGCTTCCAACTTTTACATTCCAATTACAGTAATTATCAACACATCTTGATTGCATATGTGATCAATTTCATACTGAAGAAGTTGGTAGAATTCTCCAATTTCATCATCACTGGCTTTAGTGGTTGGTACATAAATGTGAATCATGTAGTGTTAACTGGTCTTCCTTGTAAGCATATGGATATTATCATATCACAGACAGCATATTACTTCAAGATAGATCTTGAGATATTCTTTTTGATGATGAATGTGACACGATTCGTCTTCAATTTGTCATTCCCAGCATAGTAAACCATGGGATTGTCAGAGTCAAAATGACCAATACTGGTTCGTTTCAGCTCACTGGTGGTGGTTGTTATGTGCCATGAAGTAGTTCCTACGCACAGCGGCCCTATACAGGGTTTCCGAGGCTGGATATCTTTACAGAAGCAGAAAGCCTCATATTTCTCCCATGGCACTGCTGTTAGTTTCGAACTGCTGACCCTGAGGTTAGCAGCCCAATTCGTAACCACTATGGTACCAGAGCTCCTTTCAGCTCGCTAATGCCTAGGATATCGATGTTTATGTGTTCCATTTCATTTTTGACAACTTCCAATTTTCCTAGATTCATACTTTGTACAATCCATGTTCTGATTGTTAATAGATGTTTACAGCTTTTTCTTCTCATTTTGAAGGTCCCAAAGGCTTTAAACCATTTGTGTCATCATGGTTAACTCTACTTTGAGGAGGCAGCGCTTCCCCATTTGCATTTTGAGTGCCTTCCAACCTGAAGGGCTCATCTTCTAGCACTACATCTGACAATATTCTGGTGCCCTTCACTGTGTTTCAGTAGTCAGTATGCTGATGCTAGCAGGTTGTACTTGGTGGCTTGTGTGTTTCTGGAAGTTATGCCCCAATATTTTAAAAACCAGCAGGATCACCGATGGTGGAGAGGTTTCAGATGAGCTTCCACATTAAGACAGACTAGGAAGAAGGAGTGTGACGAACTACTTCCAAATATTTCATCCCTGAGAACCTTATGAATAGCAGTGTAACACTGTCAGCACCAAAAATAGATGACTGGGACCTCCTAAAAAATGTGTTGTTAGGTGTCATCGAGTCGGTACTGACCCATAGCGACCTTATGCACAGTAGAATGAAACACTGCC
>NW_006408624.1:9310835-9318053 GCF_000296735.1 Chrysochloris asiatica
GTCTCTCCTACTTTGGACATATTGTCTGGAGGAAACAATCGTTGGAGAGGGATGTCATGCTGGGTAAGGTGGAGGATCAGAGAAAAAGAGGAAGACCTCTAACGAGATGGATTGGCCAGGTGGCATCATTGATGGACTCAAGTGTGGCAGCAGTAGTGAGGTTGGCCCAGGATCGGACATTGTTTCGTTCTGCTGTGCATGGGGTCACTATGAGTCGGTTCCGACTCAATGGCACCTGATAACAACAATGAAACAAGGTATATGATTTGTTGAATGTAAAACTGATGATATGCCCTGTAAACTTTCACTCAATCCACAAAAAAAACCTTAAATTAAAAACAAAACAAAACAACAATCTATGATTCTTATGTGGGGGTGACAATAGGAGGGAAAATTATTCAAAGGCTAGAGTGTAGACACTTGTTATCATGGGTGACAAGAGAGAGGTTAGTCAAGGAGAGATGAAGGTAGAGGGAGACCCAGGGAGGAATGCAGTAATCAAAATGAATAGAGGTAAATACTGCTAATTGATGGCACATTGAGAGAAGATTGCAGTCATTATAATGAAGCAAAATATATGATTTGCTGAGCGTAAAATTGATGACATGCTCTGCAAACCTTCAGTTTATAACAGTTAAAAAAAAAAGAATTTAATCAATGTCTCTGAATTGTACATGTGAAAATTGTTGAATAGGTGTTATGCTTTTTGTGTATATTTTCACCAAAAGAATCTTCCCTAAAGATTTACAATCTTGGAAACTCTATGGTAGGCATATAACACTCATATAAAAACATAAACACTCATATAAAAATATAGATAAGTGAGCTCTTTAACTGAAATTCTAGTTTTCTTTTAAAATCTCTAATTTAGTTTTACGTACCTATAATGTTATCCAAATGTAATATTTTTATGTTTGAAAAACATTTTTTAGGCCATTTCTTTGCAATAAAATATGTATGCATTAAAGTAAAAAAGTTCCTGTAAGACTCTGTGTGTCAGAATTCTGAACTGAGTAATCATTACAATTATCTTTAATATATGTTGTTGTTATTGTTAAGTGCCTTCAAGTCTGTTCCGAATCATTAGTGACCCTGTACAGGGTTTCCAAGGAATAACTGGTAGATCCGAACTGCCAACTTTGTGGTTAGCAGTCAAATGGTTATCCGATAAATGATCATAATGGCACACTTAAAAATTTTGATAAATATTAAACTTTAAAAAAAAAAGTTTTATTGTGAATTACATGATAATTTACATGGGAGAACATTAGCTTTGCATTCATCCTATTGTATATCATTTTATTGCCATGGTTACAGTCTCCTCCATGCATCATCAACCAATCAAAGGGCATACCCTGCAAGCATGCCCCCCACCCCTCCTCCCCGGTCCTCAGCACACAGCCCCTCTCCCTCTCTGGGTCTAAAGTCTCCAGCTGCTCCATGTCTCCACGTCATCTTCTCTGACTCCATCTCTGGCTTCTCTGGGTAAGGTCTCACACTCCGCTCTTCTCCCTTTATGGTCCCAGGGACCTCTGCTCCTAGACTGCAAAGTCAATCACTCCCCTCCTTTGGTTACAAAACGTCTAGCTATACATTTCCAACCCTCGCAATCAGTCCTGATAACAATTATTCACTATTGTATCACAAGAGACCTATATGCATCTCCTTTCATCAGCCCTGCCCAGATTGGATACTACTCAGTGGAGATTCTACCTTCCTCCGCACCCTCTGAATCCTGGCTCCCTCTTAAAAGCTCATAATCAGTCTCTTCTTGCCTTTGTAGCCCTCTTCCCCTCCCTGCCCCACTTTGGGTAGCCAATGTCCAAGTTGCCCATCCCTGTCTACTCTGTGTATGGAGGGGGTGGGAATGATCCTCACTGTAAAGATTTGTTCCCTCTTTTGAGCTACTGCATCATAGGTGTAGGTCAAGTTCATCAAGTTGTATCAGATTACTCTTTTTTTCCCTCTTCTTTCTTATTCTAGTTGAGCTCTGATCATCCAGTCATTGAAGCCAGGTCAAGTGGGTATTATCTGCAAGTGTGGGTGCTCTTATGCACATGCCCTCTCTTCTTATCACTCTCCACTCTAGTCCTCTGTGGCTATGTCACTGACTCTGGGCCCAAGAGTACCCAGATCTCGTCATACTGCTGGCCAACCAGGTCTCTACCCATGTTCACAAGAGTCTATTGAACATTGTAGGGCTTAGCTCGCAGCTTCTTTGCTGTTTTTCCCTCACTTCTCCTTATTGGTGATGAACGTGGTCACCAACCAGAGCGTGTATTCCCACTGAGTCTTAGTCTTGGAAGGGAGTTTGCACTGAGGGGACCCAATCACTTGCCTTGATGTCTCCTGGGCGAGGAACTTGCTTGTTCTTGTAGGAACTTGCTTATTTTTCCTGTCGGTCTTTCTGTCAAGAATTATCTCTGTTCTTCTAGCTGCTCTGCTTGTCCTTTCAAGTGGAAATTTCCCACCTCAGAAGATTTTGTATGGGGTTCAGGATTCCACCTATAGTCTTATGTATTGCAGAGGCTCCGTAGGAAGGCTCCTCCTTCACTGGGCACTTTGTAGCCCCATTTTAGGTATTCCAATCAGTTATAGACAGAAGACGGACATGCAAGGTTTCTATGGTGATGTTTCTGGCTATTCCTTTCTTTTCCCCTCAAGTGTCTATTTTATAATGGTATGCCAGGGACACCAAGATTCAATAGACAGCCAAGCATCAAACATTAAACTTTTAATGTTTATTTTATCACTATAAAATAAATTAAAGGTAAAACATCATTGGAAATGCATCTCTTATACTGTAATATTGAGATACATGAGTATTCAAATACTCTAATATTATGATACCCGAACTCATGTATCTGAATACTATTGTGACATGCTGGTGTGATGGTTCTGACTCATAGTGGCTTTTTGGTCCAGTGCTTTATCCCAGAGTGCCACAACAGGACTCCTGTATATCAGTGTATCTGAATATTAGAGTCTAAGAGATGCATTTCCAATAAATTCTTACCTTTATTTTATTGTGATAAAATAAACATAAAAAGTAAAGTGTTAGAGGGATGGTGTTTTCTATCATGTTAATTCTGTATCTGAATATTTCTTTCTACTAGTTTAACAGGGTTAAGTTTCAATTCTATTCCCATTTTATTTTCATAGATGTAAGTGCTAAGAAATATTATTCGGGTGCTATTAGTTTTATATAACAAAATCAATTCTTTGATTTCCTTTTGTATTATAGACCATTTGTTGTTAAATGCCAATGAATCACTTTAGACTTCTAGTGACTCTGTATAGGGTTTTCAAAGCAGTAAATCTTTGTGGGAGCAGAAAACTTCATCTTTCTTCTAGGGTGTGACTGTTGGGCTCAAACCACCGACTTTATAGTCCACAGTCAGTGTGTATTATATGGAGTTACAGTGCTCCCAGAGACCAAATAGTGTTCATCAAAATTTATTTCTAATGATCCATCAGTTGACAATTATGTGGCACTGTCAGTTAATGTGCTGGACCACACAGTCACTTTGAATCTTAAGGGTGGCAGTTCAAACTGCTCCTAAGAAATCCTATACAGGGTAGCTATGAGTTGGTAAGGACTCAACCGCATTTAACAAGAGGCATTTAGAAAGTGTTGGGAAATTAGAAATGTTAATTTCAACACAGCTTTAGCATTATAACATTTAGATATATTTGTCAGAAATTTGAAGCTGCAGATTTAACACAATTATTGAAAATGATAATTCTGTGAATTAGCAACACCAGTCTTCTCCTTGTCAAACTAATTAACCACATCAGACTTACTTTCAGTTTGAAAAATTCTGACTTCACTTTTTAAAGCCAAAGAAATGTGTTAACAGGCCTCCCTGTGACTACTTTTCACGTTTGAATCTCAAGATTCAAGATTTGCTTGAGTTGGTCCACTAGATGAAGATACTTTTGTTTCAGGTAATTCTAACCTTGTTCTACTTGATCTGTTCCAGTGGACTCTCCCTTTGGCAAAATGCATCTTCGGACTACTTTGGGGTAGATGAGATATTTAAATGAAAGTTTTCATCACTACCGACCACTCTATAATATTCCTGAATTCATAAAATCCCGATATAGGCCAAAGAACTCCACTTATAATACCTTGTTTTGCTCTTAATTGTCCTTTAGTCTTAACCTTCTCCGGTTTGAACACCACTAGTTTAGAAGATCATGCTTGGTAAAGCAGAGGATCAACGAAAATGAGGAAGATCAACGAGATGGCTAAGACCAAACAGCGCTTCGTTCGACTGTGCATGGGGTCGCTGAGTCGAAACGGTCTCCGGAGCACCAACCAAGAAGTTTGTTGCTGTTGTTAGGTGTAGTCGAGCCACTTCCACCCATAGTGACCCCAAGCACAACAGAACAAACACTATCTACTCCTGTGCCATCCTTACCATTGTTACATTTGAGCCCATTACTGCTGCCACGGTGCCAATTCACTTCGTTGAGGCGGGGTCGTTTTCTCTGACCCTCCACTTTACCAAGTACAAGTTTGTTGTTGTTTCTCAAGTACTGTTGGA
This sequence comes from Chrysochloris asiatica, assembly GCF_000296735.1. NCBI lineage: Eukaryota > Metazoa > Chordata > Mammalia > Afrosoricida > Chrysochloridae > Chrysochloris > Chrysochloris asiatica. The sequence goes on from NW_006408624.1 coordinate 9,315,386, forward strand.
GAGATCATTTTTAGAGTCTGAGAAAATCGACTCCCTACCCATCCTTCCCCGCTATCTCAGGGCGAGAGTGGCGGTACAGTGTCACTTCCCAAAGAGCCCCAATGAACTACCGGACTGTCAGAGTGGGAAGGTACGCCGGAAACCGCATCCCAAGCCCGGAGAAGTGAGCCGCAGATAACCAAACACAGAAAACTCTGCCGCGCTATCCAGGAGAGACGCCGGAACCCTGGGCCCGAGCCCAGCGATTTTGGGAAGATGTAAAAAGGGTGGTATATCTCTAGTCACTAGACCAGAATGAGCGCGGATTACTCTTAGTTTGGGGGCGGAAACCCGACTTCTGAACTCCCGCCCACTTTGAACCGGAAGGGAGGAACGTGGGGCGGTTCTTTTTCCGGCACAATTCCGGAAGCCCTAGGGGGCGCCGTAAGGGGAAGAGTGTTTGTGTGTCACCACGGGTTGCGCGGAGGTGTGGGATGGGGGTTGATTACCGGTGTAGAGGCTCTAGGGAGGGACGGATATCGCTGTGACGCCGCGGAGCCTCTGTAGGGGAAGAGTGTCGGTGTGGCATCCTTGCACGCTGAAGGAGCCGGCGGAACCCGGTGGCCATGGGGATGTTGTCGTCGCTGGATGCGATGTGGGAGATGCCTGCCGAGAAGCGTATATTTGGGGTTGTGTTGCTGTTTTCCTGGACAGTATATCTTTGGGAGACCTTCCTAGCACAGCGGCAGGTGAGCCTAGACAGGGCCCTCCTGACCCCGACGCCTGGCCAGCTAGACACCAGACCCCGACATCTGGCCAGCCCTAGGCCAAACGACCCCAAGCCATTGGATAATTGCACCGGCCTCTGCACCAGCGGCTCCCGCAGTCCCTACTAAGCCTTGGTCCAATGGCTGCTTGTGCCTTGAGGGGCTGTTGGTGCCTCAGGGAAGTTTTATTCACCGATATCGTGGGACCCAAGGAGAAAGGGAAGGACTACCGACTTACTAGGCTTGAGTTCTTGCCCCTGTCCCGACTTCATTAGGATTCTCTCGCCCAGATGTAGCGTCCTTTATCTTTGGCAGCCACCCATAAGCCTTTCCAAAAGAAGTAGCTAAATTTTTAGAATTACATCTTCATCATGCACTTGTGTAATCATACTCAATTGTTGGATTTAGGGAACCATTTTCTGAAAATAAGGATTTTGCAATTCTTAAAGGACCTCTCTGACCACTTTCATCTTAAAAATGTCTTTATTATTTTTGTTTAAAATGTAAAAAAGTATCAAGTTACTTGATAGCAACTCCCTGGCGATAACCATAATGAACAGTTGGGTGGATTAGTGATTGGGGTATCCGCATTTTTAAATGAGATGGATTTTGATTGACATTTTTACTTGTAATCTTTTACTGTTGGTTTGTTTTACCAATGCTTTACCAGTTTGTCTCTGAATTATGTTTACCATGTGATGATTATGAAAATCTTTCTGTGTTTAGCTGCTGGAACTCACCCATTTTCTTTCTTTTCCTTTCTCTTTTTTAACTTTGCCGCCTTTTTCCTTTGTACATTGTTTTCTGTCAGTTTACATTCTGCATGAGTCTTTTTGCTGAAAGCTGTAATTTTTTTCTCTATCCGTTGATATCTAGGTTATACCTTGATCTCTTCTTCCTCCAGCCCAGAAGATGCAAGCTGTATGTCTTCCTTTCCCTCACACAAGTCTTTGGTGGTGGTGGTGGTGGTTATGTGTCATGGAGTCTCTTTGGATAGGTTCATTACATAGAATTTGTAGACCTACAGAAGACCCTTGGCATAAAAAAGTGTCCACATTGGACATCTGTCTGTCTTATTTAATAATAAGGCTAGTTACAGTAACTAAGGAGCTCTTGTAGCGTAGTGGTTACAAATTGGGCTGCGAACCTAACTAAGGTCAGCAGTTCGAAACTACCAGCTGTTCCATGGGAGAAAGATGAGGCGTTCTGTCCCATAAAGATGTACAGCCTTGGAAACCCTGTACAGGGTCGCTATGAGTCGGAACTGACTCCACGGCACATAACCACCACACCATCACAGTAACTATTTTTCAGTAGCGTCTCCTTTATTGAATTATGCTTTATTGATAGGTCCTCAGTTTTTATTGAGGGTTTGCTAAGAAGTACAGTATATAGAAAGCATTTGTTTAAAAATCACTGAAGAAGATGCTGACCATTATGTTTTTTTAACATCTGCTCTTTACATAGGTCCCCTGGTCTGAAATTACATTTTAGTATTTGATATCATGAAAAAGTTTCTTTTTCTAGAAGACCTGACATGTTTCTGTCACTTTCCAATTTCCCTTAATTTGGTTTCCAGAAACTTCAGGGCCAAATTGAATGACCAGCTTCAATATCTGGTAATGCTCATATTTAGCATATTTGCTTCCTTCTCCTTTCGTGAATTTGTTTTTTATTTTATAACCCACTGCCATTGAGTTATTCTGATTCACAGCAATTCTGTGTATGGTTTCTGAGACTGTAAAGTTTTACAAGAGCAGAAAACCATATCTTTCTCCCATAGAGCATCTGGTGAGTTAAAGCTGCTGACCTCAAGGTTAGTAGTCCAGTGCTTTTCCTACAGCACCACCAGGACTCCTTTTCTATTAGCGTAGTGGTTACTAGTTGGGCTGCTAACCTTAAGGTTAGCAGTTCAAAATGAC
>NW_006408624.1:9318249-9335949 GCF_000296735.1 Chrysochloris asiatica
ACCGACTCGATGGCACTTAACGACAACAACAAATATTTATAGCCTTGGAAACCCTATACAAGGTCACTCTGAGTCAGAACCTACTCCAGGGCCTATCACCACCACCATATGATACCTGGAGCCCTGGTGTGGTGCAGCGGGTTAATGCGTTGGACTACAAGTTTGGTTTGAACCTCAAGGTAGGTGGTTCAAGCTCACTATTGGCTCCTCAGAAACCCTACACAGGGTCACTATGAGTCAGAACCGACTAGACGGCACTTAACAACAACAGCAATATAAATACTTGGAATGAACAGTACCCTATGGGATGGCTCCAGTTTTATTTTATATGTGCAACCTAGTGTAAAGGCAAGCCTGATTTAAAAAAAGGAAAAAATTTAAGGAATGAAAACAGGTTCCGTTGACAACCCTGATTTTATTTTTGCTTAGTTAGCTCTCAGATTCTCTTTTTTAGCTTATACTTGTTTGTATCTGTTGTTGCAGTGGTCAGTTTACCTGATCAAACACAGTAATTGTAGCTGTATGGAACATTCCACAAGCTCCAATGACAAGTAAATGCTCTAAAACAATGTTTGATCATAATTGGTTACTGTCATAAACAATCAGTTCATTTGACAAAGTGCTTTCTTCATAATGTTTCAGAGAAGGATCTATAAAACAACAACTCATGTGCCACTGGAGTTAGGACAGATCATGGATTCAGAAACATTCGAGAAATCGCGACTATATCAGCTGGACAAAAGTACTTTCAGCTTCTGGTCAGGACTCTACTCAGAGATTGAAGGCACCGTGAGTAATTACTTCTTGAAGTGACAATCTGTCCAATTGTTTAATACTTTGTAATGTTTGTTTTCCTATTTTTGTGATACAAAGGTGACTATCACACCTGTTGATCCCATAATACTTTTTAAACTTTTGTGATTGATAAGAATGGGTTTGGATTAAAAGAGATAGAAACTTAACTGTTTAGTCATTTAAAAATTGTAGAATACCATAACCTTGAGGGCCAGGGGTGAAAAAGAAACTTGTGTATATGCTATTCTTGTAATCTCTAACCCATCTTTCACATTGTAAACACACTTTTCAGCATATTATTCTCCAACCTAAAATCTTTCATTGACTTCCTGTTTCCCTCAGGGGAGAAAAGCCCAAACTTTTTGACATGGCTTATGAGGACCTTTGCAAACTGATAACTGTTTACCTATGCCTCATCTTTTGGGGCTCTTGGTGCCCAAAGATTCCTTCCTCTTAATTATTCTTTCCCATCCCTCTTCATCTCCACCCTCTCTTGTTGTTGTTAAGTGCCATTGAATTGGGTCCAACTCAACTGTATAGGGTTCCCAGGGAGCAGCTGGTGAGTTTGAGTCACCAACTTTGCAGTTCAGACCTACCTTATGGTCCAGTGTTTATCCTGCAGGGCCACACCAGGACTCCTCCACCTTCTCATGAAACCTGGTTAACTCCTGCTCTTCCATTAGGGTGCTACTAAGAGATCATTTCTTCTGAGACACTTTTTTTTTTTTTTTTAATGTTTTATTGTGAATTATGTGATAGTTTACATGGGAGAACATTAGCTTTACATTCATCCTATCATATATCGTTTCATTGCCATGGTTACAGTCCCCTCCATGCATCATCAGCCAACCAAAGGGTATACCCTACAAGCCTGCCCCCCAGTCGTCAGCACACAGCCCCTCTCCCTCTCTGTGTCTAAAGTCCCCAGACACTCCATGTCTCACATCATCGTCTCTGCCTCCATCTCAGGCATCACCGCTTCTATGGGAAGGACCCTGCTCTCCGCTCTTCTCCCTTGATGGTCCTAGGGACCTCCTCTGCTAGACTGCAAAGTTAACCACTCCCCTCCTTGCTACAAAATGTCTGCCTTTGCATTTCCAACCTTCACAAGCAGTCCTGATAACAATTATTCACCGTTGTATCACAAGAGACCCATCGCATTTCCTTTCATAAGTCCCACCTAGACAGATTGGATACTACTCAGTGGAGATTCTACCTTCCTCCATGCCCTCTATATCTAGGTTCCCTCTTGAAAGCTTGTAAGCCAGCCACTTCTTGCCTTTGTAGCTCCCCCCCCCCCCCCCATTTTGGGTAGCCAATGTCCAACTTGCTTATGGGACACTTTTGAAACTCTTCCTCTCCTTCAAGTTTGGTTTAGATAGCATCCGCTCATTCCTATCAATTTCTGAACATGTATATTAGCTGACAGACTGGTAACTCCTTTAGGAAATGGTACTTTAAGGTCTTGGTCATCATTTTATACATAGTGCCTGGCATAAAAGAAGCCCATAATTCATTTTTATTGAATGAAACAAACTATGACAGGTCACTTTTTCTTTGTAAAATAGAGGGTCAGCCTTACCCCATTCTAGACGAGAACTCATACAGTGTAGAGCAGTGTTTCTCAGCCTTTTATCACTCTCTTTCTCCCCCAAGATGCTTTTTAGACATGTTTTTCCTTATCTCTCCCTTGTTGAAATTTGAATGCCACATACATACCCTATATTTATTTATGTATGACGTCTTTTACATAAATACAGGATATGAATGCCACATATATACCCTATATCTATTTATGGATTAAATTTGAATACCACATGTTATTGTTGTTAAGTGCCATTGAGTCGATCCCAACTCATAGCGACCCTGTGTAGGGTTTCCAGGAAGCAGCTGGTGAGCTTGAACCAGACCTTGCAGTTCAAACAACTTTGCAGCCTGACATATCAACCCACAGCACCACACCAGGACTCCTGAATACCACATACATACCCTTGATCTAAGGAGCTCTGGTAGCGTAGTGGTTACGAATCAGGGTGCTAACCTCAGCGTCAGCAGTTTGAAACTACCAGCTGTTCCATAGGACAAAGATGAGGCAGGCTTTCTGCTCCCATAAAGATTTATAGTCTCGGAAACTGTACAGGGTCGCTATGAGTCGGAACTGACTCCACAGCACATAACAACAACAACAACAACCCTTTATGTATTTATGTATGATGGGGGAAAAAGTAAGGGTTTTTTTTTTGCCCCCTCTAAAAAGGAGCTCTGGTAGCGTAGTGGTTACGAATCAGGCTGCGAACCTTAAGGTCAGCGGTTCGAAACTACCAGCTGCACTGCGGGAGAAAGATGAGGCTTTCTACTCCCGTGAAGAGTTACACCCTCGGAAACCCTATACAGGGTCGCTATGGGTCGGAACCGACTCGATGGCACATAACAATAAAAACAAACAGCCAAATCTCACCCCTTGGGGGCACTGTTACCTACATTGAGAGTGAATGGGCTAGAGGTTAATGGCGGACTGTGAACTCAGCTGGTTTGAGTTTCAGTCTCAGTATTACCACACTATCTGTATGACTAAATCAAATCACTCAACATTTTTGTGTCTCAGTTTTCTGATCCATAAAAATGGTAAGATACTAATAGTGATTCATAGTGTTGAGAAGATTAAATGAGTTAATATATGTACAAATATTTTTAAATGATGCCTGACTTATTATAAGTGTACCTTAAGTGCTAGATTATGTTTATCATCATGAACATCATTATTGATTCTTCAGAACACTTTTAGTTCCTCTGTAGGATAAGCACTGGACTGCTGACCACAAGGTTGGCAGTTCAAACCCACCAGCTGATCCTCAGAAACCCTATAAAGGGTCGTGTAGAGTCAGAACTGACTCTATAGCACTTAACAGCAACATAGACTGATTTGTAAACTCTCATACCCTCGAGCTGGAGAGAGGTCTTAGTATAACTGTTTTGGAGCCCTGGTTTAGCACTGTGGGTTCATGTGCCAGACTGCAAAGCCATTTGAACTGCAAGTTTGATGGTTCAATCTTACCAGCTGCTCCTTGGAAACCCTATACAAGGTCGCTATGGGTTGGAACCAATTTGATGGCACTCAACAACAACGAAGTACAATTGCAAGGTCAGCAGTTCGAAACTACCAGCTGTTACGTGGGAGAAAGATGAGGCTTTCTGCTCCCGTAAAGATTTATAGCCTCAGAAACCCTGTACAGGGTCGCTATGAGTCGGAAGCGACTCCACTGCACATAACAACAACAACATAATTGTTTTATGAATTAAAGAGAAGAAACGGGATGTGTGTAGCTTTGATAAGTGATGACAGTATTGTCTAGCTGTTTACAGACTTTCTTAACAAGTATGGAATAAAATTGCATTAAAATAAGGGTACATAGCTATAGGCTAGTAAATTGTCTTTTTGATACTGATTTTTTGTTTATGTTTTTACTAAACCAAGCAAGGCTAGTATTTATTGTGAATTATGCTCAGCTTTGGTTACTATCTCTGGAGTAGTTCTTCTGTTCAGGGTAGCATGGAGGTAGAAAATCAATCTTGATGATGCATGAGAGTAGAGGTAGTAAATTTAGGCACAATTTTCTTCCCTCTTTGATGTTTGTCTCTTTGCAGTTCTTTGTCTTCCCTCGAAAGGACCATGATAAAATGACTGGAAAAATATATATGACTGGAAAAATATTTTCAGTTTCTCTGGTTGTCACTGCTGAACTGTTTTAGGAGTGTTTAAGCAGTGGCTGGAGTGTTATGGTTAGTGACTGTGGAAATGGTGGCATGTGTTCTTAGAGATGATGGAGGTAGGAGAATACATCTGTAAAATGAGAACTTTGTAATTTGTTGTGTCTCATACTCCAAGCAGTACTGATGGGCTAAAGTTAGGAACTTTTTCCTAATAAGAGTTCATCATAATAATTGTGTGGATGGTGATTTTTTTTTACTTCATACATGTTTTTTGTGTTTATTATTTTCTTTGATGTTTATAATAGCCCTTTGAGGTAGAAAAGACAGGCATTATTGGGCCCTTTTATGACTTTGGAAGCAAAGAGAAATATAATGGTTGGCATGCTTAATGGCCAAGTGAAACTCTAATAAATCAGTCCTGGGCCTCAAATTCTAGTTTTGTGAGTCTATAAAATGCTATTGAGAAACCATCTCAGAAATGCTAAGGACAGCAACATGAATCAGCTAAATTTATCCTTGGGAAATTACTAACTAAAGATACCATTTGATAAGAACAAATTTGATGCTACTCTGAAACACTATTCTGTTTGAAAGCAAACTCATTAATTCCTATTTTATACTGATTACATTTACTAGGTTTATATATTTTTGTCACAAAGAGCAGATGGGAAGATTCCTGTAGAATTTTTTTTTTTTTTTTTCCGCAGTACTTTCTACTTAAAAGAACTTGAACAATGGCCTTGTTGGACCAATGACAGGCACCATATTTCACACAAATGTGGCTGAGCTCCCAAAAAGAGAATGTCCAGCCTCTAAGACAGATTTCCCTGATATTGCACTGATGTATCAACTAAGAACTAATTCAAGAAATGAAAGTAAAAAAGTGAAATAGGTCTGTTTCATCACCATAGCTGGATCTTAAACATGTAGGGTATAAAAAGCAAGTTGTAGAATGAGAATTACAGTATGATGCCATTTATATTCACTTTTAAACCACATAAATCACTGTATTATTTAAGGAACTTTGGTAGCGTAGTGGTTACGAATCAGGCTGCGAACCACAAGGTCAGCAGTTTGAAACTACCAGCTGTTCCGCAGGAGAAAGATGAGGCTTTCTGCTCCTGTAAAGATTTACAGCCTCGGAAACCCTGTTCAGGGTCGCTATGGGTCAGAACCGACTCGACAGCATTTAACAACAACAACAACCTTTATAGATATGTAAGTAAAAATGGAGAGTGGATTAGAAGGAGGATATGTATGCTAGTGTCCAATCCCCTCACAACCAGAAGGGTTTATGTGTGTACCAATAGAAATACTGTGCTTCTAGACCAAGGAGAAGACCAGCAGAGTTGTGGGATGACATCAAGAGCATCATACAGGAAGAAAGCAAAAAGTCATTAAGAAGACAAGAAAGAAGGAAAAGATCAAAATGAATGTCAGAAGAGGCACTGAAACTTACTCTCCAGCGTAGAGATGCTAAAGCAAATGGGAGAAATGAGGAGGTACAAGAGCTGAACAGAAAATTTCAGAAGTCAGCTCGAGAAGACAAAGTCAAATATTACAACGAAATGTGCGAAGATCTGGAATCAGAAAACCAAAAGGGAAGAACACTGTCAGCATTTCTCAAGCTGGGGGAACTGAAGAAAAAAATCAAGCTTTGACTTTCGTTATTGAAGGATTCTCTGGGAAAATTATTGAATGATGCAGAAAGCATCAAAAGAAGATGGAAGGAATACACAGTCACTGTACCAAAAGGAAATGGCTGATGTCCAGTTGTTTCAAGAGGTAGCATATGATCAAGAGCCAATGATACTGAAGGAAGAAGTCCAAGGTGTATTGAAGGAATTGGCAAAGAACAAGGCACTAGTAACTAATGGAATAAAAATTGATACCTTTCAAGAAAGTGACTGGAGGCACTCACTCATTTATGCCAAGAAATTTGGAAGACAACTATCTAGCCGACTGATTGGAAGAAATCTGTATTTTTGCCCATTCTAAAGAGAGGTGACCCAATGGAATGCAGAAATCATCGGATAATATCTTTAATATCCCATGCGAGCAGTTTTACTAAAGGTAATACAGAAAAGGCTGCAAGTATACATTGACAGAGAACTTCCAGAAGTTCATGCCAGCTTCAGAAGAGGATGTGGACCGAGGGATATCATTGCTGATGTCCGATGGATCTTGGCTGAAAGCAGAGAATACCAGAAAGATATTTACTTGTGCTTTATTGACTATGCAAAGGCTTTCAGTTATGTGGATCATGACAAGCTATGGACAACATTGCGAAGTATGAATATTTCTGAACACTTAATTGTGCTCATGAGGAATCTGTACCTGGACCAAGAGGCAGTTGTTCGAGCAGAACATGGGAACACTGAATGTTTAAAATTAAGAAAGGTTTGTGACAGGGTTGTATTCTTTCACCATACTTATTCAACCTGTATGCTGAGCAAATAATCTGAGAAGCTGGGTTCTATGAAGAAAAACGTGGCATCAGGATTGGAGGAAGACTCATTAACACCCTGCGATATGCAGATGATACAACCTTGCTTGCTGAGAGTGAATAGGACTTAAAATACTTACTGATGAAGATCAAAGACCACAGCCTTTGGTATGGATTGCATCTCAATACAAAGAAAACAAAAATCCTCACCACCGGACCAATGAAAAAACATTCTTATCAACAGAGAAAAGATTGAAGTTGTCAAGGGCTTCATTCTTCTTGGATCAACTATCAACACTCATGGAAGCAGCAGTCAGGAAATCAAACTATGTATTGCATTAGGCAAATCTGCTACACAAAACCTTTTTAAAGTGTTGAAGAGCAAAGACATCAGCTTGAGGACTAAGGTGCACCTGACCCAAGCCATGGTATTTTCAGTAACCTCATATGCATGTGAAAGCTGGACAGTGAATAAGGAAGATCGTAAAAGAATTGATGCATTTGAATTGTGGTATTGGAGGAGAATATTGAAAGTGCCATGGGCTTCCAAAAGAACAAAGAGATCTGTGTTGGAAGAAGTGAAGCCAGAGTGCTCTTTAAAGGCCAGGATGGCCAAACTTCGTCTCTCATACTTCGGACATATTGTTAGGAGGGACCAGTCGCTGGAGAAGGGTATCATGTTTGGTAAGGTGGAGGGTCGGAGAAAAAGAGGATGACCCCCAGCGAGATGGACTGGCAAAGTGGCAGCATCAGTGGACTTAAGTATGGCAACAATTGTGAGGTTGGCCCAGGACTGGCAGTGTTTCATTCTGTTGTGCATAGGGTCACTACGAGTCAGTACCGACTCGATGGCACCCAACAACAACAAAAACAAGACCAAGGAGTGTGATTGGTCATCATGCTCCTGAGATCCCATATAAAGACAAAATAAATTGATTTCCCTTGATGAAATGAGCTCTACAAGCTTAGTATCTATTGTGGAAAGTAATGCTTATTAAGCAAGCAATTAAAATTTTTTTTTTAAGCTGCCCCCTCATTCTGATGCCCTGATACTTTTGCAAATGTCTGGCTGCCAATACAAAGTCTGGTACTGAGAATTGGGGCCTAATCCTATAAAACCATGAGTCCTGTCTCAGGAATCACATCCTGACTCAGAGAAGGCACGTTTACCCATCTCTTCACATTTTGGCAAGGGGACAGTTATGGAGCCAGATAGCCTGGTTTGGTCCTATTTCTGTCACTTGTTAACTGTAGGATTTTGGACAAGTTACTTAACCTTTGTAAGTAAGTTCAGTTCTCTGATTCAGAAAGTATTGTGATCTTTTGGCAAAAGCATTTTTTTTTAAAAATAAATGTTTTATTGTGAATTGTGTGATAGTTTCATGGGAGAACATTAGTTTTACAGTCATTCTATCATACATTGTTTCATTGCCATAGTTACCATCCGCCCATGCATCATCACCCAACCAAAAGGTATATAACCTGCAAGCCTGCCCTACACCACCCCTACCCCCGGTCCTCAGCACACAGCCCCTTTCCCTCTCTGGATCTCAACTCCCCAGCTGCTCCATCTCTTCACGTCATCTTCTCTGCCTCCATCTCATGCCTCACTGCTTCTCTGGGTAGGGTCCCACTCTCCGCTCTTCTCCATTGATGGTCCCAGGACCCTCTGCTCCTAGACTGAAAAGTTAATCACTCTTCTCCTTGCTATAAAATGTCCACCTTTATATTTCCAACCCTCACAATCTGTCCTGATAACAATTATTCACTATTGCGTCACAAGAGACCCGTCTGCATTTCATCAGCCCTTCCTAGACAGGTTGGATACTACTCACTAGAGACTCTACCTTCCTCCACGCCCTTTGGATCTAGGTTCCCTCTTGAAAGGCAAAAGCATTTTTTATAAACAGTTTTATTGAGATTTGTATTATTTTTGTACCATGTAAAGTATACAAGAAAAAAACTTTTTAAAAAACTCTAAATTTAGTATCTTAATTGGTTTGTATTCATCCTTCTAAATGCATAATTTATCTAAAATGAGATGTCTTATTTTTCTCTAGAGGTATTTTGTCATTTTTTTTCCTAATATACTCTTTACATGTTGGTTTCATCTTCTAGCCACATGTGACCGAAGTGTATCTTATTTTATAGCTTATTCTTCTCTTTGGTGGAATCCCTTATCTTTGGAGACTCTCTGGACGGTTCTGTGGATATGCTGGCTTTGGACCAGAGTATGAGGTATGTAATTCATTAGCATATACTTGTCAATCTTTCTTTTTGTGTGTCAATTTTTATATTAAAATTAGTAGGCTCACTTTTCTGCACTGCCCTTGCCCCCATACAGTATTAGGATAATTCTAGTTACTGTAACAAACTCCAGAGTTTAAATGGCTTATCACTAGTTTGTTTCTCAATTGCATAACAGTCCAGTATAAGTATATTTCAACAGCAGGTGGCTGTTTTCCATGTGATAAGTCAGGGACCTAGACACTTTTTTATCTTCTGATTCTGCCACCCCGTAAGTGCCTCAGGGTGCTCTGCATCCAACAAGCAGCTGGAAATACCGGGTGGAGAAAACACATCTTCTTAAATTCTTGACTCCAAAGTGATACTTGTTCTTGGCACTCACATTTTGTTAGTAAACAGTCATTTGGTCTCACCCAAATGCAAGGGAACTAGGATTTGAAGTCCGTAGCTAGAGAGCTGCTTCTCAGGGACAGTTTTCAACAATGAAAGGGGAAACATGACTTTAGCAGGTGCTTCCAACAAAAGACAGATTATGGCAGACTGTATCTCCTTGAATCTCCATTGGACTGCTTGAGTTGACAACCCTCTCTCTCTGGAACTGCAGTTACTGGGCAAAGCCTTAAACCTGAGACTCCTTCCTATAAAAGATGCTAGGATACTTCTCCACTGGCTTTTCCTCAGAAATTGCCAGGTCTACTCCTCCTTTCTGGAGTTCTGGTGTGGCGTTTTGGGCTAATGCGTCAGACTGCAAAGTCGTTTAAACTGTAAGGTCAGTAGTTCAAGCTCATCAGCTGCTTCTTGGAAACCCTATGCAGGGTTGCTATGGGTTGGGATCGACTGGACGGCACTTAACAACAACAACTCCTCCTTTCTGATTCTTTATTTGAAATGATGGATTGCTGAAGTGAGTAATTGCATCAAGTCCAAATTTTGTTGCTCGCTCTTAAGTCCACAGGTCACTGTGTAAATCACAGATCCACATTGTGATCAGTGACCAGTCATGTCCCTTTGTTCAGAGTCAGTTGGGGTTGATCCTGAATCATTGATTGATTCTGTTCATATACAGACAGTAAAGTAGTTGTGTTTCCTACTTGTCTCCCATGTGACATTTTGTAAAAATGTCTAATCAAAAGATGGAATTGGCCAGCAAAATGAAAGTGCAGGAGTCCCTAGGTGGTATGAATTGTTACTGAACTTGGCCAACCAGAAAAGGTAGGTGCCTTGGAAGAAAATCTTCCAAAAATAGCCATTGAGGGGAGAGAAAGGATAAAAGTAAAATAAAGAAACAAAAAAATGCTACCACTGGGAGTGAAATTCCAATCTAGCATAAACGGGGTTATAGAAAACATTGCTGATCCTGGGTGTCATTAGAAAAAGTATATAGCTATGCAGACAGAGGCACTTAGTGAATATCAGCTTATCCACATAATGACGACAATGGTTTTGACGAAAAGGATGAAGATGGCCCAGTGAAAGGGATACTGGCAAAACCCCTTTACATTAAAGAACTTCTCTGACATAGTTCATGATACTGAAAGCAGAAAGGGAAAAATATTTGAAGCAGGTCTAACCTTAGGAAGGAATATGACAATTCACCAAGGCAGAAAGAAAAACTATCACTCTATTTGTAAGTTGTATGATGAAAGGCAAGCATAGTTCAAATCACTTTTTTTTGTAATGTTTTGTGAATAATGTGATAGTTTACATGGGAGAACTGAAAGGTAAATAACAACCCAGAGCTGCTCATCAACCACACCTCACACCAGATGGCCCATCTAGAGACCTTTATTCAGGGTGAGGAAGGTAACCTCTGCCGGAGAGAGAAGGCAGGAGGCAGACGGGAGGAGAGGAAGAAGCAGAAGAGCAGAGAGAGAAGAGGGCAGAAATAAGAGGAAGAGGAGAAGAGGAGAGTCAGCAGGAAGGGAGGGGACTTATATAGGTTCAACAGGAAGGGAGTGGTCATTGCTGGGTGATTTAGCTCTGGCCTATCAAAAGCCATGTTGTCCTTTAAACTACGTGCCTTGTAGCTTAGAGGGGGGAAACAGACAAAATGGAGTTGGAGGGAGAGGAGAGGGAAGAACCGGAAGGTATTGTAACGTTGTAACAAGAACATTAGCTTTACATTCATCCTGTTGTATATCGTTTTATTGCCATGGTTACAGTCCCCACCATGCATTATCCACCAACCAAAGGGTATACCCTGCAAGCCTGCCCCCCCATCATCACATAGCCCCTCTCCCTCTCTGGGTCTAAAGTCCTCAGCCGCTCCATCTCTCTACATCATCGTCTCTGCCTCTATCTCTGGAATCACTGTTTCTCTGGGTAGGGTCCTGTTCTCCGCTCTTCTCGCTTGATGGTCCCACGGACCTCAGCTCCTAGACTGCAAAGTCAGTCACTCCCCTCCTTTTGCTACAAATCAGATACCTTTACATTTTCAACCCTACAAAAAATCCTCGCAACTGCAATAAGCAACATCATGATAGCTGGAGAGAAATTGAAGTTGTCAAGGAGTTCACTTTACTTTGATCCACAATCAATACCCATGGAAGCAGCAATCAAGAAATCAAATGACACATTATATGGGGCAAATCTGCTATAAAATACCTCTTTAAAATGTTAAAAAGCACAGTTGTTACTTTGAGGACTAAGGTGCACTTGGTATTTTCAGTCACCTCATAATAAGTGAGAGCTGCACAATGAATAAGACTGAAGAAGTGATGCATTTGAATTATAATGTTGACCAAGAATATTGAATGTATTGTGGATTGTCAGAAGAATGAACAAGTCTGTCTTGAAAGAAGTAAGTTTGAATGTTCCTTAGAAGGGAGGATGATGAGACTGTCTCACATATGATATCAGGAGGGACCAGTCCCTGGAGAAAGACTTGGTAAAATAGAGGGTCTGTGAAAAAGAGGGAGATGCTCAATGAGATGAATTAACACCATACCATGACTGCAACAATGGGTTCAGACATCTCAACGATTGTGAGAATGGCGCAGAACTGGACATTGGTACTTAACGTTCTGTTATACATAGGGTCACTATGAGTTGAAACTAACACAACTGTGCCTAATGACAGCAACAACATATATTCAGAACTGACAGCACAAAAATTTTCAATATTTTGACCACAATTTTAAAGGCCACAGAAATTTCATTAGTTTTTTCCATTTTTAAAAAAACTTTTTATTGTGAATTAAGTGAAGGTTTGCAGAGCAGATCATGTTTTACATTCAACTGATCATACACTTTGTTTCATCTCAATGAGTGCAATCCCCTCCATGTAATATCGGTCTTTCCACTTCCTCCCTGTGATTCTTATTTCCATTCCACCCTTCTTCCCATCACTTCTCAGTTTTGTCCTTAGATTAATGTCACCCTTTTGATTTTGAATGATTGACCAGTCCATGATGCGCAAACCTTGCTAGTGTTGTCGCCTCCCCCTCCCCCATACACCTATCTACTGCTTGGCTGAAAATTGGGCCATGAGGGTGAGTTCAGTTCCAATCCATTGATTATTAAGATTGTTCTGCATGGTTTGAAGTTGCATGGTAATTTTTGCTGTCTTGTATTACAGTGTAAAGCAAATACTAGCTGTATTCATTGTATTCATGTATTATTTATTTAAGTACTCTTCTGTTGATCCCCAATTTTCCGTTTTATAGATAATGCTATAGTTCACATCTTTTACCTAAACCTTCATGCACATGTATAAATATTTATATAATTGGCCATGTCAGAATTGTGCATTTAAAATTTGGTTTGTTGTTGTTAAGAGCCATTGAGTTGGTTCTGTCTCATAGTGACCCTGTATAGTTTCCAAGGAACAGCTGTTGGGTTTGAACTGCCTACATTTTGGTTTGCAACCCAGTGCTTACCTACAGTGTCACACCCGGACTCCAAAGTTTTGCTGCCAAATAGCCCTCTAAAACAGCTTGGTTGGTGGATTTCTCTAATAGTGTACAAAGCACCAAATTACCCTTTACCTGGGTCCTCACTAGTATTTAGATATGTGATTGTTTTATTTTTACCAGTCTGGCAGAGAAAAAAATGTTAGTGTACTCTTATTTCATTCAACATATTTTGAATGCAAACGGTTACAAAGCAACATAAATGAACCTATGTGTGAATATCTATACAGATTTTTTTATATAATTAGTCTCCTAATAATGAACATATTTAGGTTGATTCACTTTTTCTTTATTATATTTAGTGTAGCCCATTCTAGTACATATATATTGTTGTTGTTAAGTGCCCTCGAGTCGGTTCCAACCCATAGCGACCCTGTGCAGGGTTTCTGAGGCTGTAAATCTTTATGGGAGCAGAAAGCCTCATCTTTTTCCCACGGAGCAGCTGGTAGTTTCGAACTGTTGACCTTGCGGTTCGCAGCCCGATTCGTAACCACTATGCTACCAGAGCTACTTATAGTGTATGTATATATGTATGTATGTGTATATATATATATATGTGTGTGTGTGTGTGTGTGTGTGTGTGTGTGTTTTTGTTTTTTGGGTTTTTTTTTTTTTACTTTTTATTTATCCTGGTGTGGTGCTGTGGGTTAATGCACTGGACTACAAGATCGGTTTGAACTGTCAGATTGGCGGTTCAAACCCATCATCCAGTCCTTGGAAACCCTATACAGGGTGGCTATGATCCAAACTGACTCGACAGCACTTAGAAACAACAACAACAATTGTGAATAAAGTGAAGGTTTACAGAGTAGATTTTTACATTCAATTAATTATACACTTTGTTTCAGCTCAATGATTGAATGCCTTCTATGTAACAGCAGTTTTGCCACTTCCTCCCTGTGATTCTTATTTCCATTCCACCCTCCTTCCTTATTAATTTTGTCCTTAGGTAGTGTTGCCCTTTTGATCTTGAATGATTGACCATTCCTTGGTGAGCATACCTTACTAGTATTGTTGTCCCTCCTATATACCTATTCACTGCGTGGTTGAAAATTGGACCATGAGGTGGGTCCCATTCCAGACTTGAAGTGTGGTCAAGGGTCATAGTCTTGGGTTCCTCCAGTGTCTTTCTGACCAGTAAGCCTGTTCTTTTTTTATGATTTTGTTTTGTTCCACATTTTTCTCCCACTCTATCTGACACTTTCTAATATGATCCCTTTTGGAACAGTTGACAGTGGTAGCCAGACACCATCTAGTTTGTCTGGTCTCAGAGTCATGGTGACTGATGTTCACATGCTCCATTGGACTATTTGGTTCCAAGCATCTTCAGATTTTTATCACTTTATTTTTTCTGCACATGGAGAGACCAACAGTTGCACCTTAGATGGCCACTCATAAGTTTTTAAGATCCCAGTTGCTACTCACCAAAGTAGATGGTAGAGCATTATCTCTGTGGACTATGTTAGGCAATTGACCATGGTATCTCCTCAGATTGTGGTCCTGAATCCCCCAGTCCAGCTAATCATTGCCTTAAGATGTTTGATAATATCCAAGAAGTTTATTGTTTGTTTTGCTCCCTGAGTGCTCCATCACGGAGTGTGGTGGCTCTAGAGGATAAGCACTGGACTGCAAACCACAGGTCAGCAGTTCAAGCCTACCAGCCACTCCATGGGAGAAAAATGAGGCTTTTTGTTCCTGTAAAGATTTACAGCCTCAGAAGCCCTATACAGGGTTGCTATGAGTCGAAACCAACTCTGTAGCACTT
This sequence comes from Chrysochloris asiatica, assembly GCF_000296735.1. Taxonomy (NCBI): domain Eukaryota; kingdom Metazoa; phylum Chordata; class Mammalia; order Afrosoricida; family Chrysochloridae; genus Chrysochloris; species Chrysochloris asiatica. The sequence continues at coordinate 9,333,125 of NW_006408624.1, forward strand.
CACAACAACAGTGCTTTACACATTTTTAGATATGTTTGCAGCACAGGTAATACCCATCTTGCACATATAGTATTGTCCATATGTTCCATATATATGAAAGTATGAAGTGGTAGAGGTGTGTATCAGAATGCCAACCATGGTTTTTTCTGGGGAGAACTTTGGCAATTTTAAATTTTCTTATTTCTGCATTTCTCTGAAGAAAATGCAACAACGGGCATGTACTTCTTGATAGTTAAAACTATTGGCTATATTATGAAAAAAGAAGAAGAAAAGCAGGTAGGTCTCAGCTTATTTTAGGCATAGGCTCTAAACTACCAACTATAGGGTCCAGATAATCCGTTTCTCCAATATAAGAAGAATGAATGAAATATGTTAGCCCTTCTCAGCAAGAAGTGTACTTAATGACTCAGAATGCTTCAGAGTTCTGTTACCCTATCATGATGTGAAGTGGAATGAGTAATTCCGGCAATGGGTGAATCATGGATTCAAGACTGAATCACTGTTCTACTGCACATGACTTTCAAATGTTCCATGTCCAGGAGGCTTCCAAGAGCCTTGAGGTCTTTGCTGATAAGAGTAGACCCAGACCTTGTTGCCATGGAAGCAGTGAGTTAAAACTGTTCTTCTCCCTGCCTTGTAGGCTGCATTCCCCAAATGTGTTCTCTTCTCTGGGTTGGAATTAGAGATGAAACTACAGGAGATTGTGTACTCTGTATTTCCCCAATTTGACTTCCCTGTTAAACTTATTTATTCAGCGGGGACATTTTTCTTAACCTCAGTACTTTTCTGAGTTATGGTTCACAGTTGTGTGTTAGGAGTGGAAGGGTCGTATAGAGCTGTTGTGGAAAGTAACATTTTAGGGACAGATTATGAAAATTTTATAAGTGTAATGCATCAAATTTTATATTATTGTTAAGTGCCATCGATTCAGGTCCAACACAGAGTGACCCTGTATAAGATTTCCGAGAAACAGATGGTGGTTTTGAATAGCTGACCTCACAGTAGTATAAGTTTTATATTAGAGAGCCATTAAAATTATTTTTTTTTAAGTAGAGAAGTGGGGTTTCAAGTTCATCTGGTTCATATGTAGGATGGATGAGGATGGGAATGGCTGACAGCAGGCAGGCAGCAAAGTACACCGTGCTCACCAGGTGCAACCAGAGTGGGCAGGTGCCTGGGGGAGCGGGGGTGCCTGTGATTGATTAAGAATTGGTATGTTTAATATAGAAAGAACTCTAAAAAAGTTGGTAGCTCACTATAAAAATGGGAAAAACAGAGATACAGAAAGGCAGAAATTCAAATAGTCATTAACTACATGAAAAATATAAATCCATATTGATAATCAAAGAAATGTACTTCAAGAAAATGAGGTATCTTTTTTCTCCTTTATTACATCAGATTGCAGAGAAACAAGGCAATTATTGCCTTTTGATCTTCTAGGGGCACATTTGAAAACAAAAGCATTCTTGAGGATAATTTTCTCTATTGGATTTTAGCTTTTAATGAAACATTAAAGTATCCCACTCCACCTACCTTGACTCAGCTGTTTCAGGGCTTCATTCTAGGTTTCTTTGCCTGGTCCCATCCAAGCCTGTCAGCTTGTCAAAGTCTTCTTATAGGATACTCTTTTCTGTTTCCATGCTTTATAAATTGTGAGGAAGTCTCCCTTTTTCCACTTGAATCCTGTACCACCAATTTACTCTATCTTATGAGTAGCACCCCAAGTCCCATCTGCTCTGTAATCGTCCTTGAATTTACCTACATATGTTGCTATTTATTTTTTAAATTCCTTTCACGTTTTTTGTTTATTTGGTTTAAGGTAGCTTACAAGGGGCTTCAGAAAGTGTGGAGAAGTGGAATTGAAAGATAATGGCAGAATAACAAGGAACCTGCAAAGCACCAGTTAACATGGATGAATCTTGAGGGCATTATGTTGAGTGAAATTAGTCAGTCACAAAAGAGAAATACTGCTTAGGACCACTACTGTAAAAGACTAAGAAAAAGAACCCATACTAAAGGGGGTGGGGGGATTCTTTGTTGATTGCTGGGATGTTAAGGGAGGGAGGGGAAGGTGGAGCACAGCACAGGGCAGGGATTAGACACAGGATAGTTTGGGCACTGGGGAGGGGGACAATATACAAGAAGGGAGAGGGGAATGGAAGAACAAAGCAGATGGGAGAACAATTAGGCAGGTCTGAATCGGCTAAGTGGTACAGAGGTAAATAATGATGTATGCATAACCTTGGAACAACAGGGCTCTGGAATACAGAGGTTGAGACATGATTGGAATGGGAAAAAGGGAATAATGTTAAGATGCTTGGCTGTCTTGAATCTTGGTTTTCCTTGCATTATATTATAAAATAGACACTGGAGGGGGAGAGAAATGAACATTTAGAATATAGAAACATTACTATAGAAAGCTTGTAAGTTCATCTTCTGCCTATAATTGATTGTAATACCTAAAATGGGGATACAGTGTGCCCAGTGAAGGAGGCTTCCTGTGGAGCCTCTGCAATACATAAGACTATAGGTGGAAGCCTGAACCACATCCAGATCTCCAGAGATGGGAAATTCCTACTTGAAAGGACAAGCAGACCAGCCTGGAGCAGCTAGAAGAACAGAAGATACTTCTTGAAGGAAAGACCTACAGGAAAAATATAAAACAACACAGGCAGACCGACTGTTACTACAAGAATAAGCAAGTTGCTTGCCCAGGAAACATCAAGGCAAGTGGTCAGGTCCCCTCAGTGCAAACCCCCTTCCAAGACTAAGACTCAATGAGAATAAACGCTCTGATTGGTGACCATGCTCATCACCGATAAGGG
>NW_006408624.1:9336849-9346932 GCF_000296735.1 Chrysochloris asiatica
AGGGGATTGTAACCATGGCAATGAAACGATGTATGATAGAATGAATGTAAAACTAATGTTCTCCCATGTAAACTATCACATAATTCACAATAAATTAAAAAAGAAAAGAAAGATAATGGCAGCTTCCCCTCTATCTTCTTCCACACTACCTACAAAGGAAGCCACCAACTCCATTGGCATCATGGCTACCCTCAGACCCCTGGTGAAGCCCAAGATCATCAAAAGAGGACTAAGAAGTTCACCTTGTGTCAACTAAATTGTTATGTCAAAATTAAGTGTAACTAGTGCAAGCCCAGAGGCATTGACAACAGTACAGAGATTTAAGGGCCAGACTTTGATGCCCAACATTAGTTATGGAAGCAACAAGAAAACATAGCACACGCTGCCCACAGGCTTCTGCAAGTTCCTGGTCCACAATGTCAAAGAGCTGAAAGTGCTGCTGATATGTAACAAATCTTACTGTGCCAAGATTGTTCACAGGGTTTCTTCCAAGAACTGTGAAGCCGTTGTGGAAAGAGCAGCTGACAGGTTGTGCAGTGAATGAGTAGACAGTCCATTTGCTAAATAAAACTACAAAAGCGCTAAAAAAGATAATGGTATTGGTCCTTAAACTGTTCAAAGCCCCCTCACATAAGGAGCCCTGGTGACTCAGTAGTTAAGAGCTTGGCTGCTAACTGAAAGGTTGGTGGTTTGAACTCACCTGCTACTCTGAGGGAAGAAGATGTGACAGTCTGCTTCTGTAAAGTTCATAGCCTTGGAAACCCTGGGCAGTTTTACCTTGTCGTATGGAGTCATTTGGAATTGGGGGTCAACTTGTTGGCAACAGCGAACTTCTGTATGTTCCCTTTATAATAAAGACCTGTTTTATTGCCTCCTTTTCTGGCAAGTGAACTTTTTTTGAAGGTAGTCATGATGTTTCAGTACTTGTAGTACCCCATAAAATTAAGCACATTACTTGGGAGATAGTAGGTACACAGCAAATACATGTTGAATTGTTGTTGTTGTTGTTACATGCCGTGGAGTCGGTTCCGACTCATAATCCATTTGATTGCCGTTATTCTTCTCCTTGTGTTTAGATCATCCAGTCCTTGGTGTTTTTGCTGTTGGCTACACTTTTCAGTGCATTGACTGGTTTGCCATGGAGTCTTTATAATACTTTTGTGATAGAAGAAAAGCATGGTTTCAATCAACAGGTAAAATAGAGAATACAGATGTTACCTTTTTATATGTGAAAACTTTGTGTGCTTTTGTCTTCTGCTGGTAATAATTTACATATTACTTGCTATTTTTAAAGCATGAATTAAATGAAAAAGGGAGCCGCTATGGTAAAGATTATTGTTTAGAATCCTGCTGTAAATTCTTTTAACACTAATGTCTGGTGGTTTTCAGCTAATACCATTGAGTGTGCTTAGTTTTAACTGTAAAGTGTGAGACAAGTGCTTATTGTCCTCAGCTTCTCAGTGCCATATTACATAGTCTTACGCATGCTCATTTTAAAGAGTGGTTTAATAATGTATTCTTTGTATCCAATTCATTAGTTATTTAAAAAGCAAAACCAGTTTCTCAGTTTCTTGTAATGATGTTCTCTTTTTTTTTAGACCTTGGGGTTCTTCATGAAAGATGCAATCAAGAAATTTATTGTGACTCAGTGTATTTTATTGCCTGTGTCTTCACTTCTACTTTACATTATTAAAATTGGGGGTGACTATTTTTTTATATATGCCTGGCTGTTCACATTAGTTGTTTCTCTGGTGAGTGAAATCCTTCTTTTCTTTTTTTTCATAAAAGGTCCTTTCTGAGCTAACTGTGATTTAATCTTCATTAGCATGCAAATAGTTAAGAAATACATTTAAATGCCCCTCTTGGTTTCTACTTTGGAGTACAGAAAGCCGAGGGTTGATTCTGACTAGCGTTTTTTTCTGTCTATGCTGACTTGAAGCGATTTGTTTGTTACTTTTAATGGTCCAGTTGTTAGTTTTGTTTTTGTTTTAGCTAGGCAATTTTAAGTTGTACATTTCTGAGTTGCCACCAAAATGGATGATTATGTTTGATAGTTTAGTGACTCTTAACTGACCTCAAGTGCCTGAAAATCCTTAGTGTTTTGAAGACAGGATAGATTTAAGAGGGCCAAGAGAAAGCATGTTAGTCCGTTTTCTCTTGCCCTCCTCTCTCTGCCTCTCTCCGCCTCTCTCCCCTTTCTTCCTCTTCCCGTCCTACCACACCTTTTTTACCCTTTGCTCCCACCCTTCTTGTTCTCCCTCCTCCTTCCTTTACTGTTCCCTTTTCTTTCCCACGGCCACCTATTTGCTCCATTCTTTCTCTCCTTTCCTGTTTCGCCCCTTCATGCTTTTTTCTCATTGCCTCTCCCTTGCATTTTCTTTTCCTTCTCTCCCATATTCTAAACGGCACCACTACACAGACACTGTAACACAATCAAATGGTCTGTTTGTAGCCCCAGAAAGTATCTGTTGAGATTTTAACTACCATAGTGCTCATTGTTTCACTTTCCGCTGGTGGAACCAAGATCAGAAATTGGGCACTAACTGGATTTATAAGTAACTGGCAAGGAAAATTGAAATGAGCAGAAGAAATGTTTGAAATCTACTTCACGAAGTGCTGTTTCAGCCAAAGTTTACAGTTATGAACTGCAGGTAATTAATTTTAGCAGACAGTCCTATCCAGCAGCAGATGACACACAGTCAAGCTGTAGGAATTCTTTTTTAGCAGACTTCAGTCTATCGTGATTTCTCAGAAAGGCAGAGAAAGTCATTGGCAAGTTGTGATGAACTTTTGAAATACCAGAAATCCCCCCAAACAATTACTATAGTTTCGAAAGAACCTTTTGAGTTTTCAATTTTTACCACCTAGAGATCTTAGTCACTATTAATGGCATTATCTCCTAAAATAGAATTCATGTTTACTGTGTTGTCAGGTTACTCCATTTGGTTTAATTCATTTAACAAATGTTGAACTGTCTGGTGGTACTTGGGACTGGGGATCCAGAGTGATTAAGAAAGTCCCTGGTCTCAAGAATGGGTTTATTCTGACATAAGAATCAGTGCAACAGGAATAGAATATATTTAAGAGTGTACCTTTAGGAACGTATTCATAGATTGTTCTGATATTTGCTTTTTTCAGGTTCTTGTTACAATCTATGCAGATTATATTGCTCCTTTATTTGACAAATTCACACCTTTGCCTGAGGGAAAGTTGAAACAAGAAATAGAAGTAATGGCAAAGAGTATTGACTTTCCTTTGACCAAAGTATATGTTGTTGAAGGTAAGCTACCTGAGAATAAGAAGGCTTTAGTTGAGTAGTTTGTTTTATTTTTAGAACTTTAATAAAATAATGAATCAGTTTTGTATTTGCTTGTAATATTTATCATATAAAGGCTCAGAAAACAAAACCTATTGTTGTTGAGTTAATTCTACCTCCTAGCAACCCTATAGGACAAAGTAGAAGTGTCCCATAGGGTTTCTAAGGCTGGAAGTCTTTAAGGAGGCGGACTGCCACAGCTTTCCCCGCTGTCCTTTCAGTCTAGCAGCCCAGCACTTTACCCACTGTGCCCTCAGGACTTCTTATACAGAGGTTAGACTTTTACATTGTGAAGTGGAAAGATTTATAGGAATCGTCCAGAGGTAGGGGTTGGTGGCTTGATGTCAAATCCTGCTCTTACCCCCATTCAACTATATTTGGTTGGCTTCACAGTGTTGTTTTTCATTTTTTCTCCAAGGTTTTTATTGGTTCCTGTCTTATGTTGCACACCTGACTGATTTCTTTACTTTCATTACCTGTCTGGCACCTTTAAATAGCTTGAGTTGGACTCTTGAACAGTCAAATTCCATTTAGGACTAGTTTGGCTTTGTCCCCTTCAACAAAATATCCAGTATTATGGTGAACTCATTTTACCTGCAGAGTAGTTGCACTTTGCTTTTTTGATGATTGCTTTTGGGAGCTAAGCTGTCTATTAACTTGCCTAAGCCTGCTACAGTTTGAGGGACGCTTTCAATATTGTAGAAAAAATTGTGGTAAGGTACTACGAAGTTCAAATCCATAAGAGTGACTCTGCCTCTGCTACTTACCAGCTGTGAGATCTTGGCAAATAAATCCTGTTACCTCTCTGTGTTTCAGTTTCACTTCCTCTGAAATTACATGTCAGCAATTTTTTTTTCTGTTAAAGGGCAAAGTGTTCTGTTAAAGGGCAAAGTAAGTATTTTAGCCTTTGTGGGCTATATATATAAGTCACTGTTGCAACTGTTTATCTCTGCCTTTGTAGTGCAAAAGCAGCCATGTTGTTGTGAAGTGCCGTCGAGTTGGGTCTGACCCATAGCAACCCTGTGTAGGGTTCCTGAGGAGCAGCTAGTGAGTTTGAACCTCCAACCTTGCAGCTCAAACGGCTTTGCAGTCCAGCACATTAACCCACAGAGCCACACCAGGATTCCAAAAGCAGCCATAGACAATATGTAAATCAATGAGTATGGCTGAGTCCCACTAAAACTTTATTTGCAAAAACAGACTACAGGTTGGATTTGACCTGCAGGTTGTAATTTGCCAACCCCTGCTCTAAAAAAAAATCTCACCAGCTATATTGGATGAAGGAGTGAAATTTTAGAAGAAATGGATTGGGGTCTCCAATGAAGATGGTCATTAGTAGAAAGAATGAGTTAATAGCAACTAGCTTGATCTGCAAAGTCGGCGGTTAACCAGCTGCTCCTTGGAAAACCTATACAGGGTCGCTGTGGGTCAGAACTGACTCGATGGCTCTTAACAAGAACATGAAAAGCACAGCAATCTCAGACCTCTAGTGGCTGCTGAGGGCATAACAGCCCAGCTAAAGGTACAAGTGAAATAGCCTAACATTCTTTGGGAAATTGGTAGAAGAATAAGTTAATGCCTTACTTCTGAAAACACTACTGTGGGTAATTTTAAGTTAATAATATACTAACTAATACAATCTAAGGGGTAACATAAATTGCTGAACATATAATCGATTACATGAAACAACAGATTAATACAACAGTAATGGTAAACTGGTAAATTGTGTGATGTGTACCACTGGAGTTTTAATTAGGGAAGGTTTTATGGAGGGTTATGAAATTAGCTTTATGGAAAATGAAGATTTGAGTAGGTTATTGTGCCATTGAGTTGGTTCTGACCCATAGCAATCCAGTATAGGGTTTCCCATGAGTGGCTGGTGAGCTTGAACTGCTGACCTTACAATTCAAACTGACCTTGCAGTCCAGTTCATTAACCTGAAGCGCCACACCAGGATTTACATAGGTAGAGTATGGCATTTCAGAGGTTAGGCTTTGTGGGTCAGATGAACTTGCATGTGAATCCTGTTATTAACTAGCTGTCTGACTTTTGGCAGTTTACCTTTGCTAAACAGTAATTTGTTGTTGTTGTTATGTGCTGTTGAGTCAGTTCCAACTCATAGCAACCCTTTATAGGGTTTCTGAGGCTTTTTATCTTTGTTGGAGTAGAATGCCTTATCTCTTCCCTATAGAGCAGCTGGTAGGTTCAAACCATCAATCTTGTGGTTTACAGCCCAGTGCTTATCATATGGAGTCACTCCCAAACAATAATTTAGTCATCTGTAATACATGTTTTTATTTTAAGTTAAAATAGTAACAACCCTCAAAACTCTACATGAGTATTGTCACATTACAAATTTGCTGATTGCTGGGGACATTGCAGTGAAAGTTTTAAGATTTCTGCTTTTAGGAAAAATTCTGCTGTGCAGAGAATTCAGTTAGTGTGATATGATGAAGAATGACTGAGAGGACACTTTAAGGTTGATCAGGAGACACCTTTCTGAGCTTATGACTATTAAAGCAGAGATCTGAATGAAAGAAAGGAGCCATCCTTGCTGAGCTCCGTGGAAGCACTTATCAGAACTCACCATATTCAGAGAACACCAGGAGACCATGACGGCCTTAGTAAGTCAGGGAAAGGAGCTTGGATTTTAAGTTTGTTAAGGAAAGCCATTGGAGATTTTAAGCAGGAAAGTGACTTGATGTGGTTTGTGTTTTTAAAGTATCATGGGCTTCTGTATGCACACTAGACTATAGGAGTATTAGCAGAGAGCGCAATTAGGAAGCTATCTCCAGACTCTAGAATGATGCATAGCTTCCCAGATCCTCAGGTCCTATCTGTTCCTAACAAAATTGGGTTTTATGCTTGACTCTTAACTTTCAGATAACCAAACAAAAAAGGAATAATAAATAAATAAATGTTGCTAAGTGCTATAGAATTGGTTCCAACCCGTAGCGATTCTATATAGGGTTTCCGAGGAGCAGTGATGGGTTTGAACCACCGACCTAGCAGTTCAAACTGACCTTGAGGTCCAGTGCTTATCCTATAGCACCACACTCTTAAGGTCAGCAGTTCAAACCCACCTTACCATTCACTCCTCAGAAATCCTATACAGGGTCTAGACTCGGATCTGACTCGATGACACTTAACAACTTTTATCAAAGAGCCCTGGTATCACTGTGATTAAGCACTGGGCTAATCAAAGCTAATAGTGGCTCCCCAGGAAAATGTTGTGGCAGTCTGCTTCTATGAAGATCTCTGGACTCAGAACCCTAGAGGGCAGCTTTACTCTGTCCCGTAGAGCCACTAGGAGTCAGGCTTTTTTTTAGTGAGTACTATTTATCAAGGAGTCCTGCGGTGGCACTGTGGGCTAATGCGTCAGACTGCAAAGCCATTTGAACTGCAAGGTTGGCGGGTCAAGCTCACCATCTGCTCTTTGGAAACCCTATACAGGGTCGCTATGGGTCGGAACTGACTCAACAGCACTTTACAACAACAATTTATCAAGGCTTTAATATATTCTAGTATATATAGTAAATTCTAGGAAATGTACAGTGCCAAGTACTTTAAATTAGAGATATAGATAAATAAAAAATTGGTGTTTTCTGTGAAAAACCTAAATTACCAACATTTTATTATTAATATTTTATTTGACTAGCTATTGTGGTTATTAATCAGACCCAGTGACGTAGATAGACTGGTTTCATAAATGGGAAACTGAAGAAATGAAAATTTCCCAGCTTTATATGAATAGTACTTTGCAGAACCAGAATTTGAACCTAAAATCTACACTCTTGATTTCTACACTCAACTCACTGTACATCAAATCACATTTAGAAAATAAAGGAGACTGTGAAGAAGAGCCCTGGTGTGTTGCTGTAGGAAAAGCACTGGACTGCTAACTGCAAGGTCAGCAGTTCAAACTCACCAGCTGTTCTAGGAAACCCTAGGCAGGGTTGCTATGAGTTGGAACCCGTGGCACACAACAATAACATGAAGAAGAAAATAAAAATCCACCATAGTTACGTCATTGTTAGAAATTTAGGCATGTTTTCTGCCAGTCTTTTTTTTTTTTAATAGCTTTACTTATTTCTGATAACGTATAAATATGCTTATTTTAACAACATTGGCAAAGAGCAAAAGGAAGGAAGGAAACTATAATTCTAAAACCTAGTAATAATCACTTTTTTGTATATTTTTATATATTTCTTCATAGGCTTGCTTTTATGCTTTTCAACATAAGCATACAATTTTTTCTTAACAATGGAACCATACAGTTTTATATCCTTTATTAATATATTGGTAAACATTTTCTTAGCTTGATAGAATTCTTCCAAAGCATAATTTTTCTTTTGGCTGCATAAAATTCCATTTCAAATTTTACCACAATTTAATTATTCCACTACTGTTGGAGAGTTAACTTTATTTATTTACGTATTGCTCTAACTAACACTGGAGTCCTAGTGTAGCACTGTGGGCTAATGCGCTGGACTGTAAACCTATTTGAATCACAAGTTCGGTAGTTCAAGCTCATGAGCCACTCCTTGGAAACCCTATACAGGGTCACTATGGGTTGGAAACGACTTGACAGCACTCTTCACAACAACAACAGCAACATAAATAACACTGAGATGAGCATAAATATTTGCTAGCAAGGCTGCAAGGAAATAGGTGTTCTTCATGACTGGCAGTAATTTACATTGAAGCAATTTTTACTCGAGTATTTAAAAACTTGAAAATGTTACTGTCCTTTCCAATAATGCAATTTCTAGGTGTCTCTCCAAAGGACTCCAGTCTTTAAAAATTTTTTCCATACTTTGATCTGTCTTTTCCTTAGGATCTAAACGTTCGTCTCACAGCAATGCTTATTTTTATGGCTTCTTCAAGAACAAACGAATTGTTTTATTTGATACTCTATTAGAAGAGTACTCTGTACTAAACAAAGATATCCAGGAAGAACCTGGCCTGGAACCCCACAAAGATGGAGAAGGGGACAGTGAAGAAGTAAAGGCCAAAGTTAAAGTGAGTTCTTTTCCTAAGACATTCTGGGTTGGTATTTACAAACAGTTCCTATGACAACTCAGAATAACATCAATTTCTACTTAGTGAATGTCAAATTCAGGGAGACTATCAAATAAAAACACCATGACTGATTTATAATGCTGGTATTTGGGTGGGATTAACATTGTTATCAGATGCTAACTACCTTGCAAACTTTTACTGGATGTTAATATTAAAACTGGAAAGATAGGATAATTTATGGATCGTGTGCTATCGTTAAAATGGGGATTTTGTATATATTTGTGATAATGTTTATGATCAAAGAATTTCCACAGAAAGAGGCAATATAAAGAGGAGAATAACATCTAATTGTTGTCTTCACTGAGTACATTTAGTTAAGTATAGACTTTGGCAATGGAGAGACTTAGATTTGAATCTTGGTCTGTCACTTAGTATTTTTGTGTCCTTGGATACATGTAGTGAATTTTGTTTTATTTATTTGTTGTTTTTGTTGTTAAATGCCGTAATGTTGGTTCCAACTCATAGCAACCCTGTACAGGGTTTCTGAGGAGCAACTAGTGGGTTTGAACCACAGACCCTGCAGTTAGCCATCCAGTACTTATCTTCCAGCACTACACCAGGATGCCAGTACAAAAATAAAAAGATAAATCTTGCTGTCAAGGAGCTTGTGATTTTAAAAAGAGCCAGTTATACAATCATAACCTGACCATTGCTGCAACAAAGCTATACCAGGTGCTGTGGTAGCACAAGAGAAGACAGCTCTGAAATCTGTCCTGAGAGTCTGAGAAAATTTCTTTTGACTTGATCCTGAATGAGTTCAGCTGATGCAATGAACCATGATGATTAGTAGACTAAATAGAGGAAAAAAGGCAGTGATAAGAAACAATATAAATTGTCAAAAACAGCCACCAGTAACAAATAATTGCATAGAGAATATACAGATAGTAGAAGTTTAGAAAACTGATTTTTTTCAGCACTTGCTACTGAATGCCTACTATGTACAAGAAATGGATCCTGTAAAGATGGTTTCGTGTCTGGATGATGGAGAGAAGATGAAACTTTTATTTTTAACAGAAATTCAAAGAAACAAGTGTAAGTCAGAAGTTCTTCCTCTTGGAGATAACCACTAGTAGCATTTTGGCAACTGTCTCCATGATGGCTATTCTGTTTAAAATGATGTCCAGAAAACTTACTTTGTAGAATTTTGTCCTTCCAAAGACAAATAGAATAAGTTGGAACAACCTGTCTGAAAATCAGTTTAAGTAAAAGCAACTAAAAAGATATAAAAGCTAACTTTTAAAATATATATAGTTTAATTTTGTGGTTGAGAATAAGACAATCATGGTTTATTATTCTGGGAATGACAAAGTGAAGAGGAATGGCATATTCATTGTGAAGAAGAACATTTCAAGATAAATCTCAAAGAACAATGCTGTTCATGATAGGATAATAGCCATACGCCTACAAGGAAGACCAGTTAATACCACTATTCAAATTTGTGCACCAGTCACTGAAGCCAGTGATGATGAAGTTGAAGAATTCTATCAACTTCTTCAGTCTGAAATTGAGCAAACATGCAATCAAGATGCATTGATAATTACTGGTAATTGGAATGTGAAAGTTGGCAACAGAGGAAAGACCAGTAGTTGGAAAATATGACCTTGGTGATAGAAATGATGCTGGAGATCGCATGATAGAATTTTGCAAAACCAACAACCTATTCATTGCAAATACCTTTTTCAACA
>NW_006408624.1:9348097-9356131 GCF_000296735.1 Chrysochloris asiatica
AGATGGATTGGCCAAGTAGCAGCATCGATGGACTCAAGCGTGGCAACAATTGTGAGTTTGGCCCAGGATCGGGCAGTGTCGTTGTGGGTCGGTACTGACTTGATGGCACCTAACAACAACAACAACAGTTTTTCACTAAAGTCTGGTTGTTTTCTTTATCTTGAATCAAGAATATTATTGGGTAAAAAGATAAACTTTTTAAAAGTTATTGATAATTTATTTTCAATTTGTTCTCTGATTCAGAATAAGAAACAAGGATGTAAAAATGAGGAGGTGCTCGCTGTACTAGGTCATGAACTGGGACATTGGAAATTGGGACACACAGTCAAAAATATCATTATTAGCCAGGTAAGTTTGGGACAGTAATTCTTTTTTTATGGCATAGTAGTCAAATTAGAGGTCTGATAGGCAGGAGAGAGGTAATGTAGGAGAGGGTAAGATGACTCCAGAGCCATGCTAATTGGTTGGCTTCACACCTCTGCTCCTTGTGTTATCTCAGGCAAGTTCCTTAACTTCCTCTCATTGAATGATACTACATCAGAGGTCTAGCCTAAAGATGAGAGGAGTTGATACACGTAAACCATTACTGTAGTTACCACCAGGGTTGTCACCTCCACTCATTCAGTTTACGTTATTAAGTACTGCTGAGTTGATTCCGATTCAGTGATCCTGTATGGAGTTTCCTAAGAATGGCTGGTGAGTTTGAACTACTAACCTTGTGGTTCAAACTGATCTTGTGATCCAACGCTTATCCTTCAGTGCCACACCAAGACTCTTCACTCAGATATGTTGTTGTTAAGTGCTGTTCAGTCAGTTCTGACTCATAGCGACCCTATATACGGTTTTTCATGGAGCATTTGGTAAGTTTGAACCACTTATCTTGCAGTTCAAACCAACCTTGCGGTCCAGTGCTTATCCTATAGTGCAGCACTAGGACTCCACTCAGATATAGGAGAGTTGAAATAAAAAAGAGAGAGGGCCTAAGTAAATTGGCCATTACAATGCATTTTTTTTCCTTTAAGTTTTTATTGTAGATTGAGTGAAAGTTTACAGGGCAGATCATCAATTTTACATTCAACAAATCATACAACTTGTTTCATCACAATGATTACAATCCCCTCCATGTACTATAAGTTAACAGTATTTCTCTCTATTCATTTTAGCTCTTTTTTTTTTTTTTAAACACTCAGGTATATATAATAATTTATACCACCAAAGGGCCAAAGGGCACATACTGCAAGTCAGCCTCCTGGCCACTACTATCTCTTAGTCCCTCTCTTCTCTTCCAATGACTCTAAAGTCCTCAGCTGCTCCCCCTCTTCATATCCCCATCTCTGCTTCCATCTTTGTGTCACTGTTTCTCTGGATGTTGTTGGTGTTAAGTGCTGTCAAGTCAATTACAACCCATAGCAACCCTGTAGAGGATTTCCAAGGAGCAGCTGGTGAGCTTAAACCACCAACCTTGCAATTCAAATGACTTTGCATTAGCCCACAGCTCCACACCACACCCTTTCCACTTGTGCTCTTCTCCCTTGGTGGTCCTAGAGTCCTTTGTTTTTGGAGTGTAAGAGTAAATACTCCTCCCTCCTTCTTCTTCCCTCCCCCCCACTTTTTTTTACACCACTTTTCCCTTTATAGTTGTGACAGTCACAGCTAGTCATGATAATAATTACTCTCTATTAAATCGTAAGAATCTTATCCCCATCTCTCTAAACCAGACCCATCTAGACAAGATGATAACTACTTATTGGGGAACAATGCATTTTTTAAAGCCTTTTTTTTTTTCTTTTCATTTAAAAGTAGTTATATGTCCACTTAAAAATTTGGAAAAAATATAGAAAAGTATTCCTGTATCATTCGTCTGTCTCTAAACCAACGGAGTGACCTTTGTTTTCAGGGTGTGGATAGAATAGCACCATGCATTGCAGGTGGCTGGTTCTGAGCATATGGGGCCTTAACAGCATCTTAAGTGGGTCTTTGTACCCTTCTAAAAGCTCAGTTGACTCTGGGTGATGACCACCTGAGAAGACCTGAGAACTCCTTCCTGTGGGCACTTCCTGTTGCCTTACATCCTTAAGTGTAAAAATGAGTTCCTTGGCTTGAAGTTAGCTTATATGATACACGGAAAGGAGTAAGACATTAAATAAGTCCAAATTAGAATTCAAAGTAAGTATTCAGAGTAGTAAGAAAAATCACTGTCTCTTCCATGATGGAGGGGTTTCAATGGATTCAGCCTACCACAAGATACCCCTGTGGTGTGGTACCTTATCAAGGATGAGGTTGATTGCATCTTCTTAGGATTTGGGCACTCAGCAGGAGCCAGGGGAGAAGTGGCTATGTTGTTGACTCTACATTCACTCCATACCTGTCATCTTGCCCACTTTATTCATGAATTACTTGACCAAGTCGCCAGGTAGCTGGGGAAAAGGGCTGATCTTTGAGAGCCATGGAGTCTTTTGGTGAAAATTCACAATATTATCATACTCTAGGCTAATTTGAAGTCTTCTCATATATTTCCTCTCCAGATTTTGTTTGCCATCCTCTAGTTTGTTCCAAAAACCTGATTGCTTGATCAAACCATTATTTGCCCTCTGCCAATGAATGAGTAAAGATCCTCAGTTCAGGCCCACTCTCCTTCCAACAGAGTTGGCAATAAGATATAAATTTCACCTCAAGAAGAGCATTTCTGTTCTCTGCTATCTTTCAGGACCATCCCTGAGTGGTACTGTAATTCCAAAGCAGTTCACTTTCAGCTAGTACACATATTGTATAAAGTTATTTATAAACTAGGCTCAAACTTTTCCTCCTCCATTAAGTGATTATAGAGAACTCTCCTTGAGTAAAAATTGAAGTGTGGCAGAAGTTGGCATACAAGGAGTATGAGCCACCTACTCATGTTACTTCACCCTTCAAGACTTGCTGCCCTGCCAATCCTGTAGACCCTTAAACTTGATGGTGGCAGAGTGTCTCTGAGCATCCCAGTTTCCCAGCTAAGTGGATCAATACACCATTCCATGCAGTATAGCAGCTCAGATCATAGAATCATGGTGTGCTATGCTTAGGAACTGAATCTCTACTAGGGCGCAGTAGCAGCCAACCAAAAGTTATTTTTCAAAAGGAGAATGGTTGCTTGATGAAAATGGCATGCATCAATTTACTCCAATACTCTTAGGGCCTTAACTGTGAGTTTTCTATTAGGGTTTGAGCTTCATCCTGAATCAGATGGCTAGCCACCTTCTCTTCTGAGCCCCACTGTAATCTGGTAACTCTGAGTCACCTAGTAAATGGTTTGAGCAGCACACTTATGGCACATATGAGGTGGTTTCAAAAAGTTTGTGGGAAAATTCCATTGTCTCGTAATTCCAATTTTCCATGAATTTTTTGAAGCCCCCTCATATGTGGCCTCGAAAATCCTAACCTGCTAAGAGAAAAGAATGGTGTTTGTTCTTCACCTTTACTTCAAGGAGTTGTTTTTTGGTATAGACTTCATTTTTTTTTTCTTCATGCATTGATACAAACGTTAAGCGCTGTTGAGTAGGTCCTGACTCCTAGCCACCCTTTATAGGGTTTCTGAGGAGTCACTGGTGGGGTTGACCTTAACTCCCTGTGATTAGAAGTTGAGTGCATATCCTACAGCACCACACTAGGACAAAGCTAGATCTTGGTCCTTTCTGACTCTTCAGTGGTCCTAAAGGGAATTTAAAGAAAGCCTGCTGCTTTGGAGTCTCCACAGCAGTGTTAGGTAGGAGACCTTGTGTCTAGTTAGGGTCTCGTATGAACAAAGGCCTTTCTAGCCCTTTAACTTACAACAGAGGAAAAACTCCTGTTGCTACTGCCTACCTCAAATCCTCAATCAAAAGAGGCTCAGCTAAAGCCTGTCCCTGTAGAAAATGATACAGTTTACAATTGGGTGGGAAGTCATTGTGCGTGTGCATGCAAAGTTTACTTTCCATTCTAGGATAAAAGTGAAAGTCAAAAACTACCTCTATAGGTGTTTCTGTGATCACATGGAAGCCACGGTTAAAATCTTTACACTGTGATATCTTGGTTCTACTTTTTTTGTGCTACTCAGTGAAAATCAGCTTAGTAATAACAGAAATGTTGTGCCCTTTTTCCTAGATGAATTCTTTCCTGTGTTTCTTCTTGTTTGCGATATTAATTGGTCGACGGGAGCTTTTTGCTGCATTTGGTTTTTATGAAAGTCAACCCACGCTAATTGGACTGTTGATCATCTTCCAGTTTATTTTTTCACCTTACAATGAGGTAATGTATAAGCTTTTACATTATCTCACATATGCCCTTGCCTCTTTCAAATCTAGAATGTCGTTGTGTTGTTTAAGTGCTGTAGAGTCAGGTCCAATTCATAGCGACCCTGTATAGGATTTCCAGGGAGTAGCTGGTGAGTTTGAACCGCTGACCTCGCTGTTAGCAGTCCAATGCTTTTCCTACATCACCACACCAGGACCCCATAGAACATTTGCTGTTGTTAAGTGCCGTTGAGTTGGTTCCAACTAATAGCAACCCATTGGTATAGGGTTTCCAAGGAATGGCTGGTGAGCTTGAACCATCAACTTTGCAGTTCAAACCGACCTTGCAGTCCAGCACATTAACCCACTGCGCCACACCAGGAAAAAAAAATAAACCTGTATAGTTCCAACAAATAGATGAAACAAAAGTTTTTCAGTCCCTTGATAGACTGGCTGGTATGAGAAAGTGGAAGAAAAAGAAATGAGCAGTGACTAAAAGCCTTTCGTTTGCTTTTTTTTCAGGTTCTTTCGTTTTGTCTAACAGTCCTAAGCCGCAGGTTCGAGTTTCAAGCTGATGCATTTGCCAAGAAACTGGGAAAGGCTAAAGACTTATATTCTGCTTTAATCAAACTAAACAAAGATAATTTGGGATTTCCAGTTTCTGACTGGTTGTTTTCCATGTGGCATTATTCTCATCCTCCGCTATTAGAGAGACTTCAAGCTTTAAAAAATACAAAAGAAGACTGAGATGCCCAGGGTCCGCGACTAAAGACATTTCTGATTATTTGTTTTGGCAGCATGTTCCAGCTCTTGATGTTTTTAAACTTTTTTTCTTTTTTAAGAAAAATTATTAAGTACAGAAAAGCCCAGATTTAAATGCATTTAATAGCTCATTTCAAAATTATTTTAATAATCCATTTCTGAAAGAAAATACTGGATGAAACTTTGAGACAATGTTTTTAAAGGGAGTTTTCTTTTATCTTTGACATCTGCCCACCATCAGCTTTTTGATGATTTAAGAAAACACAGAACTTGATTATTTATACATTTATATGAAATTTGTATATAAGGCATTTGGGGGCAGATGTTTCAAGGAGGGAACACCTGTGAGTCCTCTCTGAAGGCAGAAATGTGGTCCCAGTCATTGTGCTCATACCGAAGTGGACATTCACTTTATTTTCATACTCTTATGATTTGACCTGGCCAATCAGTGTTTTAAATAAGGAAAAAAGGTAAGAGCTGATAAGCCAGTGTTATTTAAATGAGAATTGTTAGAAATATATTTGTACTGTTTTATCTTAATTTCTCTGCTCCCTCTCTTGCTACACTCTAATCAGGAGTGTCTAATAGTGCTTTGAAATTAGGAATTATGTATAGCATGTTTTAAATCATTGTTTATTTTTATTATTATATTGTTTAAGGAAATCTCAGTCTTTCCACCCAATGGGTATGGTGCCATTAGGTAAACAAGTATTTTTTAAGACATTCACCCTCTTCTCATTCATAGTCTTGTATTAAATAAATTGTGCATCCTTTCACTTAGCAGAAATTGCCATATTGAACAGGTTTTGCTGTTTTAAAAAATGGCAGAACATGGACAGAAGAAATGCCATTTTAATAGACATAAAGCTGAAATACTGATGAGTCTCTTGTAATACTACAGGAAAAATATAGTTTTCTATCTCTTTTCAAGGACGGAAGAATTTTTATTTCTGAATTTTTTTATCAGTAAGTCACTATCTAACCAGGCTTGATTCCACTTTTGAAAAGTATAATTCTTGATATGCAGATGATTGGTCATTTCAAAACAAATATAATGAAGGATCTCTTTTCCAATTGTAGAAGGTGTATGTTTGACTGCTTCAAATCTCTACCCAGTCTCTGAATGAGAACTTTGTGCCTAGAGTTCCCACTCATTGGTGTTTACCCTCTGGGCATTTATTCCAAAGTGGGATCAACTGTGTGCCCTTGATATCTGGCCATAAAATATTTTGCTCAGCTGACCTTTGAGTAATGTCTTTACATGGAAATATAATTAAAGAAAATCTAGTTGAATACTGCATTGTTTACTTTCCTATGGCTAAAAGGAGCAGTGCTGTGATTTTATTTATCCAGCATCTTTTATCTGTATATTCATGCTGTGATAATTGCCTTTCCTTCCTTCTGTGCCTTTAAATACACATTTCATTTCTGCACAAGTGAAACATTAAAAATGGCCAATGGAAATTTTGTACTTTGTCTTTAATTTGAGAACAATGTATATGTCATTTGTCACATAGACGCGGTTTTGTTACCTTAGAGAAACTGGGTGCAGGTGTATGGCAAAATGATCCTAATGCTGAGTGGTGCTGACACTTTCTCGCTGTTTCACTCACAGAGCCCTCTGTAGGGTGTGTCTCCTGCCCCACTCCAGAGCTTCACCAGGTCTGGCTGATGTTTCCCCGAGATCTTCATTTGGAGCCATTCTTTCTCCATTTTCATAACCTCAAATTATCTTGGGCCTGCTTAGTCTGCTTCAGCCCTCTTTGGTCTTCTTTACATGGCAGCAGTAATTCGCTTCTAAATATGCGACAATTTTGACGTTGTCTCCTGTAGCGTATGGATGGCAAAAGCATAGGATAGCCAAAGGAGACTAGTAGGTCCCTGAGCTAAGTGACTGACATGGAAAGAGTAGAATTTGATCAAGGAAGGAAAGAAGTAGTACTATGCCCCCTAATACTTGGCGGGTATTCAGGAATCAAGTAAGTCAAAGCCTTGGGTACAATAGCACTACCTCAGCAGGGTTGAGAGCATGATGGCTCTGTAGAATAAGTACTGGATTGCGAACCACAAGGTCAGTGGTTTGAGCCCACCAGTTGCTCCACGGGAGAATAATGAGGCTGTCTGCTACTGCAAAGATTGACAGCCTCGGAAACCTTATACAGGGTAGCTATGATTCAGAACCAACTCAGTGGCACTTACTGTATTTTATCTGAGGTGACTCTTTGCTGAGATCTGAAGGCCACTAGTAAATTCTACCTCTGTTTAGGATAGGAACAGAGTTTCTGGGATTGATGCAGTGCTTTCAGTTAACCCCTGACATTTTTGTTGCCGACTGTTTCCCCTAGTCCCTTATGTAATACTCTCCTCCCTGGATCTCTTATACTTGATAATCTTCATCGATCTCTGGATACTATTGTACATACACACTTTATGTAGCTTTGACTGTATGGGGTGTTTTACCAGCCTTAGCAGAAAGCTAATTAAGTTCTAGGTAGCTATGCAAAGAGAATTACAGAGAACATGAAGGTGTGTGCCAAAACTTGATTTAAGATCATGTTAATGTAATCATGTTGATGTGAGTTGAAAGCACTTGTGTGTCAGGCTAAGAACAGTCTGGAGGGAAAGCAAAAATCATCCATAGTGAAATGGTTTAACCCTCTTCACACAATATGGATGGGGAGAAAGCTTTCTGTCTTACTATCCAGGGGAGCTTCTGGCAGGGAGGATTTCCTAAATAGTTTGATCAGAGACAGACAGTGAATGTTTTAGTTTCTTAGAGCTGCTGTAGCAGAAATACCAAGTGGATGGCTTTAATGAACAGAAACTCTCACTGGTTAGGAGGCTAGAAGGCTGAATTCAGGCCACCGGCTGGCTCTAGGAGAAGGATTTCTTTGTTGGTCCTGGGGGAAATCCTTGTCTCTTTTTAGCTTCAGTTTTATGGAGATCTTCATGTGGCGTGGCATCTACCTTCATCTGTGCTTCTTTTTGTATCTTAATCTCGAAAATTATTGGTTTCAGTCACACT
>NW_006408624.1:9356391-9356908 GCF_000296735.1 Chrysochloris asiatica
AGATGAGGCTTTCTGCTCCCGTAAAGATTTACAGCCTCGGAAACCCTGTACAGGGTCACTATGAGTCAGAACTGACTCCATGGCACATAACAACAGTAACATTCCCAAATGGGATTATATCCACAAGTATAGGAATTAGGATTTATGACACTTGTTTTGGGAGGACACAATTCAGTCTGTAACAGGGATACCCCACATGCCCACACCTGCTGAGTAGGATGAAGTCCGACATCGCAGATAACATTTGCCTTCAGGTCTGAGCCGCTCTCTGGCTCCCGGTGGTTAATCAATACAACTTAAGGGTTAAGAGCTGGGCGCTCTAGTGTCCAACAGACCACTTACTAGTAAGAGCTTGGGTGAGAGACCACTGATCTGACATTCTCCCACCAGATATTGCTGAGTACTGAGTTCCTGCTCTGGGCCCAGCCCTGGTCTAAGGTGATAAAGAATGCACTAGCGGATCGGGTGGATGTGCAGTAAAGGAGCTCCGCCAGCAACAACACAAAATACCTGACCA
>NW_006408624.1:9364663-9389004 GCF_000296735.1 Chrysochloris asiatica
GGCTGCGAACCTTAAGGCCAGCAGTTCGAAACTACCAGCCGCTCTGCGGCAGAAAGATGAGGCTTTCTGCTCCCGTAAAGATTTACAGCCTCGGAAACCCTGTACAGTGTTGCTATGGGTCGGAACCGACTCGAAGGCACTTAACAACAACAACAACAACAATTGTATTTTTAGTATGACAATATTTGCTTCACAAGGTTGTTGTATGGGTTGTTGTTGTTAAGTGCCGTCGAGTCGATTCTCACCCATAGTGACCCTGTATAGGGTTTCCAAGGAGCAGCTGATGAGCTTGAACCACCGACCTTGCGGTTCAAACGACTTTGTAGTCTGACGCATTAGACCACAGCGCCACACCAGGACTCCGTTGTATGGGTAGAATGAGATAATAAGAGCTCAATACCTATTCTTAATAGTGATGATATTAATAACAGCATAATTGTTATGAGTTAAGTAAGCACAAAATATAGAGAAAAACACCTAACCCAGTTAGCAGTTGGAGTAAGGAAAGGATTGCAGAGGAGATAATCAAGTGTAAGTGTAGGAATCAGCTAGGTCAAGGAGGGATTGGATTAGAATTCCAGGGAACAGGTGCAAAAACATAAGAACATGGGCATTTCAGAAACTGTTAAAAAAAAAAAAAAAAAAAAAAACTAGCAGGGAAGGATGAGGCTGGAGAGGAAAACAGGTGAGTGCTATAAGAAAGCAATTTGATATTAATTAAATAATGTAATCATTCATTATTTTTAAGTGCCTTCAAAACGGTTCTGACCCATATCAACCCTCTTACAGGATTTCCAAGGAGTGGCTGGTGAGCTTGAACCATAGACCTTGCAGTTCAAAGCGACACTGCAGTCCAGCGCATTAATCCATAGTGCCACACCAGGACTGCATTCATTTATGTAATCTATGTTAAGTTCCTGCTAAGTACTTGGCACTTTGCTGTGTGGATAAAGCAGTGACCAGGATAGATAAAATCCCCTACCTTCACAGGCTTAGACTTTAGTGAGGAAGACAAAGAACAGTATTAGGGAGTGAAGCGAATATTTATTAAACAAATGAGTGTACAGGAGAAATGGACAGACTTGGAGATGAATTAGCTCTTGGGAGTGTAGGCAGGAGTGAAGGATGATTCAGGTTTCAGATCTGGGCACCTAACAGATGGTGGTAGGGGTGTGCCATAGAGTCGGTTCCAACTCAGAGCGACCCTGAAGAGGGTTTCAGAGTGTGTAATTCTTTATAGGAGCAGAAAGCCTTATCTTTCTCCCGTTGTATGACTAGTAGTTTCGAACTGTTGACCCTGAGGTTAACAGCCTGACTTGTAACCACTATAGCACTATTCAAAGAGTACCCTGAAGACACAGAAATGACAAGTTGTAGACAGGTTGAGTTTGTGGTGCTTGTCAGATAAAGGTCTTCCAGGGGCAAAGGGCCTAGACTGCAAAGTCAGTTTGAACCGCAAGGTTGGTGGTACAAGCTCACCAGCTGCTCCTTGGAAACCCTATGCAGGGTCACTATGGGTTGGAACCAACTCAACGGCACTTAACAACAACACCTAGAGCTAGATCCTCTTGAATTTCATTGTCGCTGATTTCATGGTCAGCAAAATGGAGGCCCAATGACCAAGGCAACTGACTGTGGGGTCCTATCACCAAAGGAAGCTTTACACAGTGGATAAGAAAGAAGCTCACTATCCTGGGAGTGTTACTGTCAGGATTATTTACAGTAGTCTTCTGCTGCTGCTCCATGACTTTAGCTTACCTGTCAGAACTTCATCAACTTCTAAGTCCACCCACGTACCCATTTCTGAAATTGCCAGAAACTCTGGCAGCTACCATAGGTGCTTTTTGTCCATGAGAAACCCGAGGTCTGGCTGAAAGTGGACTGTTACCCCTTTCAATGGTGTATTTTTCAGGGATTGGATTTAGTGCTAGGCACCTACGGGGGAAGCATAGTGATTTGCTAAGTTACTTGATGTGGTTCAGTGGTAACTTCTTGCCTTCCACTTGGGAGACCCAGGTTGGACTCCAGGCCAGTACACCTCAAATGAAGCTACCACCTGTCTGTCAGTGGAGGCCTGGGTGTTGCTATGATGCTGAATAGGTTTCAGTGGAGCTTCCAGACTTGGGCAAACTGATGATCTGCTTCTGAAAAATCAATCACTGATTGACCACTATGGACCACTATGGTCTGATCCCACTGTGTGTGGTGTCACCATGAGCTGGTGTGTTGATAGCAACTAACAACAGCAAGTTACTTGAAACACAAGTGTCATCATTCAGATCCCTGAAGCTTTGTCAAAGCCTGTCTTCTGGAGGCATGGCTGCCGAACCTCTGGAGAGGTCTAGATCGTCTTGCTGCTCTACTGTTTGTCATAAACTCCCTAAATCCTTTTTTTCCCTAACTGCAAGCAGAGGAGTTGGATTCCGACTTCTTTTTTGTCACACTAGGTTTTTGCTTTTCAAGGTCCATTTGTCATGGGTGGGGCCCAGATGCTCCAGGCCATTTTGGAACTTGCCTCAGCCACACACACAAGCTGAGACCAAATTCCTTCCTTCCTGGTTTGATGATGAATGGGGATTTCCTTTGCTCATCCTGAACACAGTATTCACTCATTAAATATTTATTGAGCAAGTATTTTTGTGCCAGAGAAAGAAAGTAAGTGGTGCAGTGATTAGGGCTCAGCTGCTCACTGAATAGGTGGCTGATTTAACCCACTAGTTACCCCATGGGAGAAAGATGAGGCAGTCTGCCTCTATAAAGACTCAGCAGCTTTGGAAACCTGATGGAGCAGTTCTACTCTATGCTATAGGGTCACTATGAATCAAAGTGAACTCTATGGCAATGGGTTTGGTTGAATTTGGTATGGTATGTGTCAGGCACTATTTAAGTGCTGGAGAATAGAACAATGAGCAAGACAGACCAAAATGTCTGCCTTCGTGGAACTTAGGTTCTAGTGTATGTTGAATAATGATAAGTGCTGAAAGAAATAATAAAGCAGACCTAGAAGGCCCAGAGTGGGTGGGAATGAGAAGGTGAGTTGTAAGTAAAGACCAGAAGCAAGGTCACTGCCCATTTTGGAGAACATTTGGAGTAGGGCACAACAGGGCATGTTGAGGCGCAACACGGACTAGCATGGGATGTAGTAGGGTCCAAACATAGGTCAGAGAGGTATATGGGAGCATGGAGATCACAGCGCAGACTTGGATTTTTCTAGAGTGAAATTCGCCCACCAGGAAGTCTTAGAAGCACTACCAGCCTTGGAGTCCCATGCCTCCAAGAGGGGCTGGGCTAGTAGAGTGCCACATGTGGGGCAACAAAATGCATGAGACAGAGGTGCCCGCCACACCCTTCTCTGATGCTGCTGCCACGGCTGGCTTAACCCTCCTGAAGCAGCCTACCTGACCTGCAGAACTATCGGGGTGAGAGCCCCTGCAGGGGAGAGATTCAATCTGAGCCAGCTTTCCATCTCCCCTAGATGCACGCTGAGTAAAAGGAGTTGAGTGAATGTCGCTTCTGTTTTCATCATCCATATCTGTTTTGTCACTGGCCTGGGGACCTCTGGAAGGCAAGTCCAGTCTCCTACCACCAGCTCCTGTCTCAAGGCCAGCACACAGTGGATGTGGAAATTCATTGCCTCTCAAGTGCTAGGCCCTGGCAGGACATTGAGGACGCTATACTGAGATGATGAGGATCCCATTGGGCCCTGGCCACAGGCTCAGAATGCATTTTCCCAATGAAGACCCAGGACCAATCCCAGCCCCAATCCACCGGAATTTAAGCCTGACAACTCACATCCTGGTTTATACCCAAGTAGGGGGCTTTTATTTACAGAAATGCTTGAGTGGAACTGGGGAAGGGGGTCAGTGGGTAGTGCCATAAAGAGAAGGGAGATGGGTGTTTAAATACTCAGGTGGGAGGTAGAGAGGAAGTAGTGGAGCAGGCCTGAAGATGGCTACCTCAGGGTAGACACCCATCAGCTGTCCTCTAGTAAGTCCAGGGGTCGGGACAGGGCCAGGAACTGGCAAAAACCTCAAGGACAAGATTGTTGGTGGGATGATGCCGATTAAGGAGACATTTGGTAACATCCGAGTGGTGTTCTGAGAAGGAAAGCCACCTTATTTTTCTCTTTGGTGCTTCAACTCTCAGTGACACATGCTCTGGCTTTTCACTCTGATGCCTTTCCTCCCTTTCCCCCATGCTTTCATGCTTTAGAATGTCCTTTTCCTAAAAACTCCTGGATTCTAGATAGAAGGTCCTAGGAAAACGAATTTCCTGGGCTGGAGGGTGGGGTGCACATCCACCCAGAGGGGACCTGGTTCTTTCTCTCCAGCATGCCCAGCAGGCTCTATCCCAGCCTGATGCTCATGGCCCTTTGATGGATCCTGGCTCCGTTAGGCGGGCAGAGGCGTAGGCTGAGGCTCCAAGGCAGGCTGCAGGCTCACAGAAGCCAGGCAGCCCCACAGGGCCTGGCAGGCCTGGGTGGCCCATCTCTCCTGGAGCCCCTGGGGATCCTCGATCTCCATCCTTGCCATTGATTGCCTGGCCAGCCCGGCCAGGGAGGCCTGTGTCAAGGGAGAAGGTCAAGATATCAGGGCCTCCTCCAGTCTCTGACTAGAATTCTTAAGTCTCATATTTCAGTTGGGGAAAATGAGACCAAGGACCCCATAGAAAGAAGGGACTGCCCCAGCCCTGAGAAGTTCTATGAGTCATGTATGATTATCCATTACTCCCAACTCAGTGAGCCCTGTGAGAAGAGGACCTTCCCTGTCCTCCATGAAGCAGACCCTGGTGCATCCCAGGAAGTTCTTAGAACCTTAAGGTTCATGGTACTCCAGAGAGATGAAAAGCTGGCTATGTAGGACTGAGCTGGCTGCCATGAAGGGACCCAGGTGTCCATGGGTCATCAGATCCCACAGCCAGAGGGCAGAATTGCAGCTGGGCAGGACCAAGGTCTTACCTGGGATCCCCGGGGGCCCAGGCATCCCAGGATGTCCACGTCCCATGTCTCCTCGATCACCTTTCTCTCCGCGTTTTCCTGCAGAGAAAGAAGGGTGCCTTGATTTTTCATAATTGGAAGATGGCTTTCCTACTTTGCGATTTAATTTCTGTTTCACACACAAAACAATTATCCCTGTCTTATGCAGATTAAAGCACTCAGCTGCTAACCAAAAGGTCAGTGATTTGAACTCACCTTGGGAGAAAGATGTGGCAATCTGCTTCTATAAAACTTCTCAGCCTTGGGAACGCTATGGGCAATTCTACTCTGTCCTATGGGGTCACTGTGAGTCAAAGCACTGGGTTTGCTTAGGGGTTTTGTGCTATTTTACAATAGAGAAGCTAGAAATGGCTATGTAGGACCAGTTAAATACATAAAGTCCAAGACATTGGACAGAAGATTGCAGTTGTTAAAGGTTGTTACAGGAGTGTCTAATAATAACGCCAGTCCCAACCAGTTGCCATGAAATCAATTCTGATTCATGGTGACCATGTGTATCAGAGTGGAACTGTGCTCCATAGAACGGCTAACTTTCTGGAAGTAGACTAGCAGGCCTTTCTTCTGAGGTTTCCCTGGGAAAGCGTGAACCTCCAACTTTAACATTATCAGCCATGTGCATTAAATGTTAGCACAACCGGGACCCCAAATAATAATTGATGTTTTCAGGTGTCATCGAGTTTGTTTTGACTCCTGGCAACCTGATACACAACAGGATGGAACGCACTTGGTTCTGCACCATCCTCACAATCAGTTATGTTTGAGCCCAGTGATGCAGCTACTATATCAATCCATCTTGTTGAGGGTCTTCCTCTTTTTTTGTTGACCCTTAGCTTTACCAAGCACGATGGCCTTTTCCAGGGACTGATTCCTCCTGACTGTATGTCCAAACTGTGCGAGATGAAGTCTTGCTATCCTCATGGAGCATTCTGGCTGCATTTTCTTCCAAGACAGATGTGTTTGTTCTTCTGGTAGTCCAAATAATAATAGCTAACATTTATTATGTGCCAAGTAGTGAACCAGGAACTTTATGGAAATAACCTCTAAATAGAATCCCCAATATGATGCTATTAATATCCCTACTTTACAGATGATAAATCTAAGGAGATTCAGAGGCAACTTGTCCAAGGTCCACAATGGGAAACTGGTAGGTCTGGGACTCCAGAGCTTTTCCTCTTCACTACTTAGCTAACCTGCCTCCTCTCCGCTAGAACATGGAAAGATGTTTATGAGGTAACATTAAGTCAAAAAGCCAAAAAAAAACAACAACCCAAACCTATGTTAGAAAATACTCTGCTACTTAACAAGAAAGCCTAAGAGTAGTTCATGAAAAAGCTGGTTGAGGGGAAATGGGGGTAAAGTGTCTTGTGTGTCTTCCTGGGATACAGTCGCCAGCCTGAAGCCACAGAAGCCTTTGGCCAATCCCCACAGCCCAGCTCCCTCTACACCGCAGAACAGCATACTCACCCTTGGGCCCGGTGTTGCCAATCTGACCCACGGCTCCTACAATGCCAGGGATTCCCCGAGGGCCAGGATGCCCATGAGGTCCCTGATTGCCTGGGTACCCAGGAGGCCCTGGGGGCCCTGGGGGCCCCATCATTCCCGTTGCACCCAGGGCTTCCCGCTTGGCACTCACAGCTACCTCTGCCAGTTGCTCTGGAAAGGAGGGGGTTAGAGAGTTCTGTGAGATGTTAAACTGAGAGAGGCAGAGCATCTTCACAGCCCCTGCCCCCGCAGAAAGCTCATGCAAGCTTCCCCTTCCTCAGGCTCTGTTTCACTGAAGTCAGAGGTCCAGAGAGGGCTGGGATTTATTCAAGGTCCCCTAGCCACTTGGAGGCAGAGCTGGGAGGAACACCCAGGGCTCTTGACACTCTGGTCAGGGAACAAGGCCACAGGGAGGGGCTCCTGAAGATGGAGATGCCCTGAAATTGGCTGTGGGGTGGGATAAGGGCACCTTGCAGCATCTTCAGTACCACGTCCACGATGTGCTGGTCACTGGCATCTCGACCCTGAGAGCAGAGGGGTCTTTCAGCAAGAAAGCAAGCCCTGAGCTGCCTGCCAGGGCTAACCACTCCTGCATCCTGTGAGCCTCTCCTGCTCCCATCAGAGAGCAGGGTCCTCACAGGAAGTACTTGTCAGTATCCCTCCTGCTGCACCCAGACCTTCATCTCTGATCAGGGCCTTGGAATCAAGCTCAGAGAAGCCCGCCCGCCCATTTCAGGGACTTCCTAGTCTTTGGGGAATAAACAGCACCCCTAAAGACATTTTCTAAGTAGGAGAATCCCCCTTCCCAGGGGTCAACTCACCGCCACGCCCTGTCTCCCAGGAAGTCCAGGCACGCCTCTGTCACCAGCCAGTCCTCGAGGGCCAGGGAGCCCCGGGTAGCCCTGCACCCCTGGGGCACCTGCATCCCCACTGGGCCCAGGATAGCCTGGTTCTCCACGGACTCCTTGCTGCCCGGGCAGAGGGAAGAGGGGTACTCAGGTATGGGGTGCAGGGTGGAAGAAGCAGGGAGATGTAGCTGTGATGCCAGGAGAGGAGGGGATCCCAGGGCAGGGCCGAGGGAAGGGGAGGGCTACTACCGAAGGGCAGGACTCACCTGTCCCTTGGGTCCCGGCTCGCCAGACTCCCCCTGTAGACAAAGTAACCACAGTCACAAAGTGATGGCCAGGGTCGCCCCTCCCCCCCCCACCGTTGCTCCCCAGCCCACCTCAACGTAGCCCACCCACCTTCTCGCCTTTCTCTCCTGGGAGGCCGGCTACACCTGGATCACCCTGCCAGGAGAGAACAGGTTAGTGCAGCTTGTTGGGGACATGGAGAGTTGACAGCATGGGACAGAGGAAGTGCTGTACTCACCACTCCACCGCGGGGGCCAGTCTTCCCGGGAGAGCCCTGCAGAAAAGGGGAGTTAAGGGTATGGGGTCCCCCACCCTACCCCAGGCATCCCCACCTGACCAGAGCCCTGGGTCCCCTAGAGGGTAAATTGTTTCATGAAGATTTGGAACTTCTCAAGAAGGGGCTAACTGAGCTCTAGACTCCCCTCCTCCAGCTCTGAGTCTGAGAGGTTCTTTCAGGCCCCATTTGATACCTTATCTCCCTTGATGCCTGGTAAGCCTTGGGGCCCTGGAATTCCAGGTGATCCCTGCTCTCCTTTTGGGCCCTGAGGAGAAATCAGAGGAATAAATCAAAAGAGGCACCCAGATATGATGATCCCTACTCCACCCCTACTTCAGTAGGCCTCAGCTCACCGGCCGACCTTGAGGACCTGGCTGCCCCACTGGCCCCCTTTCACCCTGGTCACCCTGAAATGGAAAGAAAGAGTCATGGACAGGCAATCAGCAGGGGCGGCCAGGCCCTGGACGCTGTGTAGTCGGGCTGCCCTCCACTCCTGCCATCACTAGCATAAAGGTCTTTGACTCCATTTCACAGACCAACAAAGTGAGACACAGGCTAAGGAGGTCTCACATGGACTAGGAGGGAATGAGCAGGTGCTGGAGCCAGGGAGAAGATCCAGATCTTGGATTCAGCAGTGCCAGTTGCTGCAAAGTACCCCAGGGAAGGACCACTGTGCCAGGCACTTACCTTCTGCCCCATGATGCCTTGGGGACCAATTTCTCCTCGAGGCCCTGGCTCTCCCTGGGGGACAAAGAAAGTGGAGTAAACACTAGTCCTGTCAGGACCCTACCTTGAACACCTGGTTAGCCTTAATTCCCATGTTCTATATTCTCAGGTCCCTGTCTTTTCCTTCAAGAACTCAAAACAATTTTAATGAGTTGTCATGTGATCATTTATTTAACGTCTGTCTCTTTCACTGAAGTGTACACTCCATGTGAACAGGAGACTATGTCTATCTCGGTATCTAACACAGTTGTAGGTGTTTGGTGAATGCTTATAGAATGAATAAATGAATGACTGTTGGATTCTCAGCCCCAATCAGCTTGGCCATTTGGGGACGCCATACCCGGATAGAACCAGCTCCACCCTCATGACACTATACACAGGAAAACTGGGGAGGGGGAAGCTCAGAGAGGAGAAGGGAGTATTGCTTGGCTAATGGGTCAGTGCAGAGTCCAGACTAGGACACCTAGGACACCTCCCAAGCTAGGACACTACCCCCTGACCTTACCCTGACCATGTGCTGAGAGAACCATTCAGGGTCCTCAGGCATGGGATGGCCAAAGCAAGAGCCCTGTGTCAGTGGAGTGGGCAGTCACTTACCTCCTTCCCAGGGGGACCAGAGAATCCCGGGAGGCCCTGCTGGCCTGGCGCACCCTATAGGAAAACATAGTTCTAAGGTGGGTCTGGGTCGCACAGTCAGGCCTGTGGCCTTGGGGAAGTCCAGTGTACCCTAAACAGACTCGACCAACTGAATCAGGGAGAAGGTGTTCTTGGTTGTGGTCTCTGGACTCTACTGAATTTCTATACCATTTGGTCTCCACTGAGGTGGGCTAGCAGAGGGGTAGGGGCTATTTAGACCCAAGAGGCAGTCTCCAGGTTGAATAACTGAGCATTGCATGAGGCCTGGGGCTTTCAGTCTTTAAGTCATGGCCCTGATTCCTGTCTGTCTCTAGGCTCCCTTGCTCAAATGGGACCAATTCTGCCCCCAATTTGGGGTCACCTCACCTTGTCTCCAGGGCCCCCTTTAGTTCCAGGCTGGCCTGGCACACCCTGCAGAAAGAAACTGACATCAGTTCCTGTCCCAGCACGAGGCCCCTGTACACTGGCTGCTTTGTCTCCCACCCCTAATTGCCATTTCCCCACCTTGGAGCAAATAAAGAAGGCTAAGTTATGGCATCATAAAGTTGACTATGCCCTCCACCCCTGACTTCCTGAGCCCAAGTGGGAGAGAAGTAGCATAAAGAGAGGCCTGCCTATCAGAGCCTGTGGTCCACAGGGAGAAGATGAGTACATGTATGTGCTCCCAGGCACACAGGTTCATACATGCACATGTAAGTGCCTCCAGGAACACAGTCTGTACATGAGCATATAAGTAAACTTCAGCCATTCAGTATTCCTGGCAAGGAGGGCAAGAGGACCCCCACGCTAGGTTCTTAGAAGGTATAGGATGGAGGTATGTCTGAAAGGTGAAAAGGCAGAGATAGGAAAGCCGTTTGAATCTGAGAGACCAGCAAAAACAAAAGCCTAGAGGGAGAAAAGCCACAGCACTTTGGGGGACGTGTGGAGAAGAGAGAAGACTTAGAAGGGCAGTTGCTGATGAAGCAGGAAGAGAAGGTTGGAGTCAGAATTGATAGTTCTTGAATACCAAGGTGAGCTGTAAGAACAGAGTGCATATTTTTCCTATCACTTAATGTGCCTCAGGTACTCAAGAACTATTTACCCAATGACGAGACTGAATGACTTTTCTGGAGGCACTGACTGGTGAGCTAAAGAAGATGCTTTAGCAGAGAAATGATCAGTTTCTACTTAGGCAGCATGAAAGATTGGAATAGTTAAATCAACTGTCCAAAGGATGAGATTTAAACCAGGTTGAAATGTTAACCTCATCAGCCGCTCATGCCATAGTAGGGAGTTGAACAGGAATGCCTGAGCCCTTTGAGGCCAGAGAGAGCAACTCACCTGTGGGGCAGGACCTGTGGCTTCATCAAATACTCACCGCTAGACCCTGGTGACCTGGGTTTCCTGGCCGTCCAGCCAGTCCTGCACTGCCCTGGAGAGATAAAGAGCCAGAGGCCCCAATTACAGCTCCAACCAGAGGACCTATGGCTTTCACCCATGTGCAAATAGGAAACTGAGGCCGGTTTGACACTCCTGAGGATCCCAGGCTCCTAGGCCTATAGGAGCAGGATGATGAGGTTCAGGGTCCTGATTGAGTGGGGGGTGTCTTGACCTTTACCCCAATTCCACCAGTAGCCCCACTCCTACCTTCATGCCAGGCATGCCGGGGGTCCCATCCTTGCCATCAATGCCCGGTGGACCCTGCTCAGGAGACAAGATTAGGGGACCTCACAATGGGAATATCCTGGGGTCAGTCACCCACTCATGTGATAGTAAGTCTGCTCATCTTGGGAAAGCCTACCAGTCAACTGGGTGAGGGGAGCTGAAGTAGAAGTGGGATGTTAGGGATGAACCCTGTGTTGGTGATAAATTTCCCAGATTGCTGCAAGCTTCCATCCCCATACACCATCACCCCTGTTTCACAGAGAGCAAAAGGCATGTCCTGAGGTCACAGAGCCAACCTGCCTGCAACAGATTCCCAGGCTCCCCTAAGAGGAGGTGTGAACAAAGCTGACTGCACTCTGCTCTGCCCTCTGTGGTACTACTGTAGGATAAGTACTGGACTGCTAAACGAGAGGTCAGTGGTTCAAACCCACCAGCGGCTCCTCAGAAAGCTTATAGAACATCACTGAGTCAGAACCGACTCAATGGCACTTAACACCAACAGCCCTCTGTCATGTGGGCCTGGGCCTCATACTTACAGTTGCTCCTTTAGGGCCTGTTATTCCCTGAGTTCCTTGCACACCTTGGCTGCCCTGCAAAATAGATAGAGATCAGGTCCCTTCCACACACGGAGCCCCTGCTGGCTGTTCAGAGAGGTGGAGAACTAAATAGTGATCTCTGGGTTTCAGGGTCCTACTGCACAGGCCACACTGTGCAGGGCCTGGAGAGGGGCCCACGAAAGTCCTTTCTGCCCGGGAATCAGGAGAAGAGAGTAGAGGTCAATTGGGCTGGGGCCGGGGTAGGGATGGAAGCCAGCATTCTCTGGGACCCTGGCCAATGCCCTAAATGCCACTCATGTCAGGAGACACAACAACCCACTATGATGTGTGAACGTTGTTTGGGTCTTGATTTGAGCAAGAACTGTAAAAAGATATATATTTTTTGAGATAATTGGGGGAATAAATAAACCCAAACTTGTGTTTGTTGTTTTTGCTGCCACGGAGTCGATTTGAACTCATAGTAGCCCCACGTTACAGAGGAGACGTGCTCTAGGGGTTTTCTTGACTGTTCTCTGTATGAAAGCAGATTAACAGGTCTTTCTCCCCAGGAGCTGCTGGGCGACTCTGAACCACCAACCTTTTGGTTAGCAGCAGAATGCTTAACTGTTTGAGACAATAGGGCTCCTGACTGGTTGGTAATTAGATGAAGATAAGAAGAAATAATTGTTAATTTTATTAGGTATAATAATGATATTGTGATTATGTAAGAAAAAGGCCTTGTTTTTTAGAGATACATTGAGAAGTACCTCAGGGTAAAATGACATGACATTAAGGATTTGTTTAAAAGATGTGAGCAAAACAGTAACAACAAAATGAAGGCAGGAAGGGATGGAAGAAGCCAGCATGGTGGACTGTTACTACTGGAATCTAGGAGACAGGCAGGTGAGGATTCATTACCTACTAGCAGTTGTCAGGAGGGAGCAATCTTTAGAGAAGGACATGATGCTTAGTAAACTAGAGGGTCAGCCAAAAAGAGGAAGACCCCCAAAAAGATGGGATCCAGACTAAATCCCATTAACCTTATGAATGATTTGCTGGAATCTCATTGTCTGGTTCCAGTGACCGTGGGACAAGATCCCATGGCCTTTCCCAAAGTCTGAATTTGGCCAGCAATTGGATGAACATGGAGGAACAAGGGGTATCGGGGCTGATGGGGCTGAATGAGCAGGCTGAGCATTTGGCATAGACACTCCTCCCTGGTAGTGTTCCCTGATGCACAGACACAGAGAGTCTCTCTCCTCTCTCTCTCAATCTCTCTCTCTCTCTTTCTCACTCTCTCTCTCTCTCTCTCTCACACACACACACACACACACACACACACACACACACACACACACACGAAGGATCTGCTTTGTGAGGAGCTGAGTCCTTCCCAGTCCTCTCCTGGGGCCCTGACTGGACATGGAGTGGCTCAGGACTCACCACATCTCCCTTCTCTCCTGCTCGGCCTGGGGGCCCCCGTGGCCCTTCCTCACCCTGGCAAGGACAGACAAAAATCCAGGTTATGTGGCTCAGAGAGAGCTGCACTCACTTTGCAATTCCAGGACCCCAGACTGGAGGAGGTGGGGAGGGTGGTGGTGGTGGACTGGGCAGGAGCAGACTTACCGGGGACCCAGCAGAACCAACGGAGCCCACCATGCCTTTGTACCCCTGAGGACCCTGGGGAGAGGAGAGGGTTGCAGGTCAGTCCTAACTGGACCCCAGTAGTCAAGTGACCTCTAACCCCAGATGAATGATAAGTGACCCCAGAGGTCATGGCAGCTCTTTCAGGATATCCCCAGACTTACCGTCTCTCCCTTAGATCCCTCCATGCCCGGGTAGCCCCTGATGCCCTGGGGACCCTGTCAAGACAGAAAAGTGACAGTCATGGTGATTAGAAGACCCACTCATGGTGACCCACTCATGGTATTTCTCTGACACACCTCCCCTCCTTCCTCCATCTTCACAATGCCCCTGTGAAGCAGGCAGCAGTGTCCCTATACACACATGAGACACTGAGGCTCAGAGCTGGGATGGGACTTACCACGTTCCTCAACTGGGTCTTCTGACAGCCTGGGTCCTGTCCCCTCATTTCTGACATTCAGCCCCTCTCCCCACCCAGAGACACTCCCAACTGGGCAAGTGAATGCATCCAGAAGGACACTCCGGAAGACAGAGAGGAGGGCCTCAGTGGGGAGGTGGTCCTTACCGGCGGTCCAGGAATGCCTTGCTCTCCAGAGGCACCCACATCTCCCTTGGGACCCTAAGGGACAGCAATGAGCTGTCAGAGAGGCAGGTGAATGGACAGACAGATATACAGACAGCCAAGATACCATCCTCTTTCCCCACCAAAAGTATCCTAGGAACCACACAGTCTCATGTTACAGATGGGGAAACTGAGGCTCAGCAAGGAGAAACGACTTTCTTGGCACAATGACCTGGAACGTAGACTCCTGCCTCCCTGTTCAAGGCTCTGTCTCCAGTGGCCCACAGGGAAAGGCAGAAGAACAAAGGAGGGGGAGACTCTTGTAGGACCTTCTCCACATACCCTCCCTCCCATAGCCTTCTGCTGAACACTCACTGGCTTCCCCTGATGGCCAGGATCTCCCAGAGCCCCACGCTTGCCTGGATGCCCCTGAAGGGAAGGAGAGAAAACAGGGTGAGGCCCACTCCCAGTCACCTGCTCCACCTTCCCAAGTCTCAGGCCATGAGTGCTCACCTTCACTCCCTGTAGCCCTTGGGGACCTTTCACACCCGCAGGACAGTTGGTTGGACACTGAAAAGAAAATCCCACAGGTCTAGTCACTGGTCAGCCCCAAGAAGGAAGGGCAGTACTCTCAGAACAACTTCCTGCCAACTCCTGAACTCTCCTCCACCCCACTTGGCTGAACCCATCCTGCTGACCCTATCTCCAACTGACCCACCCTTCCCCTACATTAATCCCACCCCAGGCCCTGTCTCTTACCAGGAAATCTGCGCTGCCTTCGAGGCCATTGACGGTTCCTGGGCGGCCCTGAGTGGAGATGTAAGTGGATGGAGCCTGATGTTACCCTTCCCCACTCAGGTTTATGCCAAAGATCCTTCTTCCTCAGGACTGAGGACACTTACCGGTTTCCCAGGGGGTCCCGGAGGTCCGGCTGGTCCCTCTGGTCCAGGATCACCCTGGAAACAGGAAGGACCAAAATCATATCCCCTTCTAGCCCTCAAGGTCAGTTCTGCCCCCTGCTCCCATTCCTGCCACTGCCCAGCCCTCCTGACAGTTGAAATCTTGTAGAAATCCAGGGCTGATTGGCAGGGCATGGTTCCAGTCCTTGGTCTCCCTGAAAGGCCTACTGCAGAGTAAGTTACCAGGTAGGGCTTCTGTTTCAGACATGGGGGAGCTCCCTGGTGGCCTAGGAATTCCCTGGAGTGAGAGTACCTCAGCTAGCCAGCTTGGAGGTGGGGACAAAGTAGTATGAGCAGAGACATAGTTGGGACTCACTTTGGGGCCTGGGATTCCAATCTCACCAGGGAGGCCAACAGGTCCAACTGGTCCCTAGGGAGGAGCAAAGACACTGATGACTGGGATGTCACACTAGACCTGAAGGAATGGGCAGCAAAGAGCACCAAAGTCCCCTTCTCCACTTTTATTTTGTGACCAACCCCCCGAGAGACTGGCTGATTTGGGCTTTAAGAACCGGAGAGTTCGAGACCATAGATAGGCCCAGGGTAGGCTGGATGAGGATGTCTGACAAATCTGCTCATCCCCCACAGAATCACAATATGCTGCTAGCCCCGAAAGATATTCTGTCCCCTCCTTCCCTGGAACCCTGTCCCATCCCTGAGGACTCACAGGAGGTCCAGCGAAGCCAGGGCCCTGTAACAGAAAGAAGGGAAGGGTTCACAGCTTCCCCTCAGACTGTCCCCTTCCCACAAAGGGTCCCTCAAAGTCCTTGAGAGGTATACTTACTGGAAGGCCAGGGGGACCTGGGAGACCAGGCTGGCCCTGCAGGAACAATGGAAGGGGTTCAGAAGGTGGGTCCCTGCTCCTCTTCATTGAAGCCCCTCCTGATCTTTGGTCCTAGACTGACCATGCTGAAGCCCAGCTGACTACTTATTTACCTTGACTCCGGGGATTCCCAGGGGACCAGGCTCCCCCTTGGCTCCGGTTAAACCCTGTGAAAAGAGTAGATAGGATCAATGAGGGGCATACCTGCTCTCTGGTAGGACACACTCACCACAGGCCCATGGGCCTTTCCTAGGTGGGCCTAGTCCCCCTTTTTCTACACTCCATCCTCAACACCACCCCTTCCCTTCCCCCAGATCCCACAGGGAGGCAGGACAAGCTTATCATTTTCTGAAAGATGAGAAACCAAGGTCAGAAACTTGCCATAGCCCAGGCCTCATGTCTCCCAGTTTCAGAGTCCTTGACATAGATCAGCCTGCCCTTGGCAGCGTTTTCTGACTATTAGTTTTCTCATCTGCAAAATGGGCTAATCAGGCTTACCTTTCTGAATAGATGCTAGAACCACTGTGCTAGTTTGTAGGAAGCAATCAATACGCTTTGTAAACTTTGCAGAGTGTGGGTGAGTCACCACCCCAGTCTCACCTCCTGAATCAACATGGCTGAGGCAACTCACGGAGGCCTCTACTTCTGGCCAGTTTTCACTGATTGACCCCCGTGTAGCCCCCAATCAGATGGGGGTCCCAGTGCCCTGGGACAGGCTGTATCCAAGAGCCTGTGACCTTGGGGGACCCTGGGAGACCTGTGAGATCTTACGCTTAGTGATATTTCTCTCTTGGGTTGTTCCTGAGATGAGAGATGGGGGTACAAGAGGGTGGTAGGAGATGAGGGAGACCCTGGGAATGGGCACAGGGGCAGCCCCACCCAGAGTATTCAGTCAGATGCTTGGAGGCCAGAAATGTGAGCTTGAGTCCTGCTCACACAGGACAATCCTGCACCCTACAGAAACCAAAGACCGCCCTCTTGACCTTCATTTGCATGTGGCTCAATGCTTCTGGTGTATGTGTAAGGTTCTGGGGAGGTCACAGGTCCTATGAAGGTGAAGGAGGCTCACAGCTAAGGGTCTGAGGATTCTCCATGCTGCTGACCAGCTCTGAACTGATCAGTGAAGATGCCAGTACCCAAAGATCCCATACCCCAGGCACTGAAAGTCAGTGAGTGGTCCTCTATCTAACCTGCCCTTCCAACACTCCAGTACTCACGTCAATCCCAGGTTTCCCATCTGGCCCATCTGGTCCTGGTTTGCCAGGCTCCCCTTTAGGTCCCTTGAAAACAGGTGGAACAAACATTAAAGGAGGACAAGAATGGAAGGATTAAAGGTCAGTGTAGGGGGGGTTGTGGAGGGAGGAGGGAAAAGCACTCACCAGAAGGCCAGGTTTTCCAGGAGGCCCTTTGTCTCCCTGCAAGATAAGAGTTGGTGAAACAACATTCTACACCTCATGCTACCCCAAGTGGGCACACAAAGGCCCTGGCTGTCCAGTTTCAAATGTTTCTCTTCTCACTCTGTTCTCTATTCTGTCCTGGGCTCCTTCAACCTTACACTTTTTAGGAAAATATTCCCCTTCTCCTAAAAAAGTAATCATAGGTAGATTGAGACTAACCCCAGCCAGGCAGAACAATGTGGAATCAACATTCAAGTGGGTTTTAGACAACTGATGTTGGTAAGATATAGTTAGGGCACTTGCAAATGGGTCTGTGGGCTCCAAGTTACCCTCAGGAGTTGGGGCCTCTTGGATTTGGGCAAGTGTGGGAAAAGCCTGTGGTTTTCTGAGGAATTCGGAGAGGTGGCAAGTTAGGACTGTGGCTCTATTCTGGATTGTGGATCAGAAAAACAAGGGGCTGGGGCAGGGTTCAAGGACTAAGGGGCTTTGGCCCTGTGAGGGAGTTTGGAATTTGGGGACCCATGATGGAGCTTGGGGACTTGCGAGAGGACATGGAGTTTGGGGGCAGATTCAATCTGCTCCCAATGCAGGAAGAACATCTTCCCCCTGTGACAAAAGACCTTAGTGGAGTGCAGGCAGAGCTGTGGAGTCAGATGTAGCCCCCAAGAGGCCTCTAGGCATTTCAGAGCCTGAGGCAGCCAGAAAGTCTGGCCTGAGCCCAGCCCCAGCATCCTGTGTTGGGGGGTTGGGGGCACTAGGTTGAATAGAAGTCTGTCTGGTCTGGTAAACATCGAGTTTACCTCCTGTGGACGTCTTCAGAATGAGGTATTAACCCTCACCATGCTATGGAGAGCAGATTATAGCCTCAACTGTTTCTAAATCGGGAAGAAAAAAGCCAAGGGAAGAGACAAGAGTCTGACCCCAGCTGATCGGCCTTCTGGCCAAGGTTCCCAAGCTCCCTAAGGAAGCGTCCAAGCATGCTAGGGACTGGAATAAGGATTAAGGCGTCTCTACCTCCAATACACGGGAGGGAGAGGAAGAGAGGGGTATATGGATACTCGGAGAGCTGTGGCCAGCAGGCGGAACAGCAGCTCCTTGTCCGCAGGCTGCTGTAACAGACTCCTATTAGGCAGCTCAAGGATGGTTTGAGGTTTTTGCTGAACAAACGGGTTCCTTGTAGTGCGGGCAGGCGCCGCCTATTGGCGACAAGGGGTATTGCGCCTCCAGTCCCCAAGTCTTCATACCCATCCCCGTCTCCCCACCCCCACCCCGTGGCTCACAAAGCTGCTCTTTGTAGGCGGCCTCCCTCCCCCTCCCATCAGACTCACGTCGATGCCGTCTGATCCAGGCACTCCCGGCGGTCCCGGGGGTCCGGGGGGTCCTGGTTCTCCGGGCGGACCTCTCTGAAAACATACACAGGGTGATTCCTCAAACAACGCAACAACAGGGTAGTTGCTGCAAGCAACCCACGAGCAGGATTCCAGGGGTGCAGCTTCCCCAGATAGAACTCGGCAGGGAGCTGTAGGATAAGCACTCGACTGCTAACTGCCAAGGTAGGCGTTTCAAACCCACGGGCCCATCCTCAGAAACCCTTAAATACTACTGTGTACCAGGTACTGTTGAGGAACCAGGCTCAGAAATATTAAAGGGCCCACACAGGAGCCCAGTTGGCTCTTTGTAGGCAGCCTTCCTCTCCCTCCCATCAGGCTCCCGTCCTGCTAACCACAAAGTCGGTGGTTCAAACCCACCAGCTGCTTCCTTATAGAAATATGAGGTTGTCTGCTCACGTAACAATTTACTCTTGTAAACCCTATATGGAATCACTGTGACTCAGAATAGATTTGGTTTGGGTTTATGGTCTTAGAAACGTTGGAGGTTCTGTTCCACTCAGAGGCACTTTGGAAGAAAGGATTGGCATCTACTTCTGAAAAACCAGCCGTTGAATGTCCTGTGGAGCACAGTTTTACTCTGACACACACAGGGTGGCCATGAGTCTGCCAGAGGCTGGCAAGTGAAACGAGAAATGGTCACAGAGAGTAAATGATGGAGCCAGTATTCCGTCCTAGGTGGGACTACTATTTTCAGTGTACGGTGTTGCCCCTTTTGCTGTTGTGGTGGGAATAGATGGAGATGTTCTTTCAAATTAATCACAGATGGTACGGAGGGTGGTGCCTAGTATCATCAGCGAATGTAGTCCTTATTACCACTTTTAAATGAAGCAGAGGTAGATACGGTGAGTAGCCACCTCTCCCATCCCTTCCTGCCCTCTTCCACCAAGTGGGGCGGACACCCGTGCTGTTTTCCCAGCCTGTGCGCCCCTCCACAGCACCCCCATCCTCCCCGATTTAGTCAAAGGTTCTGCGCTCTTCTCAGGCCGGGAAGTGCCAGACTGGCGACCCGAAGGCAAGCTGCCACCCGCATACAGTCCCAAACAGAGCGGGACCCGGTTCTTCCAGTACGCTCGCGTCTGGTTAGTCCTCGAAAGTCAGATACCCGCGCGCGAAGCCGTCACCCGCGACCTGGAGCGGGCTCGGCGTCTGGCTGGAGCCGGCGGGGGCGGAGGCTTGGGAGCCCCGTGAATGGGTACCATTGTCTCCCCCGCCACCTGGGGATCTCTTGGCTGCCAGGACCGGACGCCAACCCCTGTCCCATGCGGCCTGTCCCAAGCCAGGCCGAGCATCTCCGGGCAGGGTACCCCCTGGTTCTCCGGCTCACCCAATACCTTCTCGGAGCCCGGGCATGCACCATAGATTCCCCACAGAGGAGACCTGCGAGGTGGGATTATCCCAAGCTACCCACTTGGTTTAAGAGGTGTCAGTAGAGAGTGGGAGACAGGCAGAGCCCTTCACCTAACTCCTGGGTCCTGGGCTCCGGACCCCAGACTTGCACCCTGGACGTCGGCTGAGGGGGTGGTCCCTGGACTTACAATCTGTGCCATGGCGAGTCCGAGCACCTGGAGGAGAACCAGGAGGCTGTGGGGGGTGGCCGCAGCGGCCATTGCGGGTCCGAGGGAGGGCGGCCGCCGGTCCACTCTCGCACCGACGGGTAGAGGCTGCGGCGCTGGCTTCTTTCGGACACTGAGGGCCAGGCCTCCCGAATATGCCGCGGGGCGGGGCGGGCTAGGGGCTGGCGGGCCTGTCACCTGAGATGGCCAGAGGGAGGGGGAGGCCGGCGCCCTCCGCCCAGCTCCGCCCACCCTCCATCCTCTCTCTCTTCTTTCCCGAATCACGGTGTGTAGATCTCTGAGGGGCACTAGAGGTCCAGGACAGAAACCTTCATTCCATTTCTTTGAGAGAAGGCAGAGTAGATCAGGGTTCCCCTCTAAGCCTGACTTCCAGGACACATCAAGTATACCTCGGGCCTGTAAGTTCCTACCGGGATCAGTCCTGGGCCCACTCAGAGCAGTTCTTGGATTCTGCAGACCTTGTAGGAGGGTGTGCTCAGTGGCCATTCACCTGCTCACCTTACCATAGGCTCCTTCCTTTCTACACATCAACACACTAAGGCCTCAACCATATTAAAACATATCAAAGCCCTTCCTGGATGGAAGGTATTCTGAACACCCTGCCCTACTCTCCCTTCGCTGCCGGACGCTTTACGGTAGATGTCTGCACTCCACCTCTAAACTTCCTCATCTCCCTGCTTCGGTTCCAGTTGGGAGATCTGTCACCAGTCCTCCTGACAGTCCCTCTTCGAAGTTGCCTTCTGCCATCTGGCCCATCTCTTTCTTCTGTTGCCCTTTTTTTCTCTGCTGCTCCTTACTCATTCTTCTTGCTTAGCTTCTCTGAGTGAAGCGATTTCCTCTATGTTCAGAGCAGCAACCACCACCTTACTCACCAGGGTTTTCCAAACCTACCTGTCTGTCCAGGCTAGTTTCTCTCCATGGTCGTTTGCCTGTCCTTTCATTCACTCAAGCAATATTGGTAAAGTATTTCGAAATCTGACTTTGACAAAAAAATCAAAACTAAACCCATTGTGGTAGAATCTATTCTGACTCACAGAGATCCTACAGGACAGTATAGAATAGCATCACAGGATTTCTAAGGGTGCAATCTTTATGGAAGCAGATTATCACATCTTTGTCTCTTGGAGTTGCTGGTGGGTTCGAACTGCTGACCTTTCCATTAGCAGACAGGTGCTTTAGCCATTGCACCACCAGGACTCCTACTCAGTGACCACAGACAGCTAAAATGATTTCTTTGTTTCGCATTTGTAAAATGAAATATAATAGTAATCTTTGTTGTACAGGGTTTTTTAAAAGTAAGGATTGAATGAACTATTTCTATGCAAATACTGCCATGCTATACAGTTTTTGCAATGTATGCTATGTGAGTTATATTTGTGTGCATATTCTTTATATGGGCACATGATACAGCAAAAATATATGGTAATGCCTAACCCAGTACCAGCACGCAGTAGGTGCTAGATAAATTTTGCTTCCATCGTGATGTATTGAAGACTCTCGGATTACTAGGCCTGTGCCCAATGGGGAAAGCTGGCCACAAGCAGAGCTGCTAAAACAGTCAAGGAGATTATACTCTGGAATCTAGAAAGCCCAGTCACATTAGGCAGTTTAGCAAAGGGCTTTGGGCTTTGAAAGGTGATCTGAACTGAATTTGGAAGAAAGGGCTAAAGAAAACTGAGTTACTCTGCCTAACAGAGTGAGGAAGAATTTGGAAATTAAAAATAAAAAAAGTTTTGTTGGTGGGTGCTTTTGAGTTGGTTCTGGTTCATAGCACAAGAGAAGGAAACACTGCCTGGCCCCACGCCAACCTAGCAATTGTTTCTGTTTGAATCCACTACTGTTGCCATAGTACGATTCCTTTTTGTTGATGGTCTTCCACTTTTTTGCTGACCTTCCATTTATTTTGTCAAACATGATGTCCTTCTCCAGGTATTGGTCCTTCCTGACAATGTGTCCAAAGAATGAAAGATGAAATCTTGTCATTCTTGCTTCTAAGGAGGATTCTCGTTGTACTTCTCCCAAGACAAATTTGTTTGTTCTTTTGGCAGTCCGTGGTACTTTCATATGCTACCCTTGAAATGGTTAACATCATTAATTTCTTTTTGGTATAGTGACTCTGTGTATTCCTTCCATTTTCTTTTGATGCTTTCTGTATCAATTGATATTTTGCCCATAGAATCCTTCAATATTTCAAGTCAAGACTTAATTTTTTTCTTCAGTTCTTTCAACTTGAGAAATGCTGAGTGTTTTCTGGTTTTCTAACTCCAGGTGTTTGCACATTTCATTATAATACTTGATTTTGTCTTCTTGAATTGCCCTTTGAAATTTTCTGTTCATCTCTTGTATTTCATTTCTTCCATTTGTTTTAGCCATCTCTATGCTGGAAACTTCAGGGTCAGCAGTTTGAAACGAGGATTTATTTCGTGGGCAAAAGATGCGGCTTTGTGCTCCCATAAAGATTTACAGCCTCGGAAACCCTCACAGGGTCACTGTGAGTCGGAACTGACTCCACGGCATGTAACAACAACAACAACGCTGGAGAGCAAGTTTCAGA
This sequence comes from Chrysochloris asiatica, assembly GCF_000296735.1. NCBI lineage: Eukaryota > Metazoa > Chordata > Mammalia > Afrosoricida > Chrysochloridae > Chrysochloris > Chrysochloris asiatica. The sequence continues at coordinate 9,386,998 of NW_006408624.1, forward strand.
GTCTCTTCTGACATTCATATTTGGTCTTTTCCTTCTTTCTTGTCCTCTTAATGACTTTTTGTTTTCTTCCTGTGTGATGTTCTTGACGTTATCACACAACTCTTTTGGTCTTCATTCATTAGTGTATAAGATACCAGCTCTGTTCTTGAGACTCTCTAAATTCAGGTGGGATATCTTCAAGGTCATACTTTGGCTCTTGTGGGCTTATTTTAATTTTCTTCAGCTTCACTTTGAACTTACATATGAGCAATTGATGATCTGTTCCACAGTCTGCCCCTGGCCTTGTTTTGGCTGATGATATGGAGCTTTTCCACTGTCTCTTTCCACAGATTTCTATATATGCATATGTTGTTGTTAAGTGCTGTCAAGTGGGTACTAACTCATAGTGACCTTATGCGCAATAGAACAAAACACTGCCCAGTCCTGTGCCAACTTCACAAACCACAATGAGCCCATTGCTGCTGCCACTGTGCTGACCCATCTCATTGGGAGTCTTCCTCTTTTTCGCTGAAGCTCTACTTTACCAAGCATGATGTCCTTCTTCAGGAACTGGTCCCTTCTAACAACATGTCCAAAGTATGAGAGATGAGGTCTCACCACCCTAGCTTCTAAGAAGAATTCTGGCTGTACTTATTCCAACAGAAATTTATTTGTTCTTTTGAAGATCCACGGTACTTTCAATATTCTTCTTCACAACATAATTCAGATGCATCAATTTTTCTACTGTCTTCTTTGTTCATTGCCCAACATTCACATGCATATGAAGTTATTGAAAATACCATGGTTGTGTCGGGAGCACTTCAAACTCACATCTTTGCTCCTGAATATTTCAAAGAAATATTGTGCAGCAGATTTGCTTAATACAATATGTCATTGAATTTCTTGACTGGTGCTTCCACGAGTGTTGATGGTTGATCCCAGCAAAATTAAGTCTTTGACAACTTCAATCTTTTTTTCCATTTATTTTGATGCTATTTATTGGTTCAGTGGTGAGGATTTTTGTTTTCTTTACATTGAGGTGCAACCCTTTCTGAAGGTTTTGATCTTCATCAGTGAGTGTTTTAAATCCTCTTCACTTTCAGCAAGAGAGGCTGTACCATCTCTGTATCATAGGTTGTTCACAAGTTTTCTTTCAATCCTGATGTCATGTTCTTCTTCATATAATCTGATTTCTCAGATTATTTGCTCATCATGCAGATTGAATAGTATGGTGACAGAATACAACTCTGACAAACACCTTTCCTACTTTTAAACCATTCATTGTCCTCTTGTTTTGTTCCAATGACTTCTTGTTCTAAGTAGAGTTTCCTCATGAGCACAATTAAGTGTTCCGGAATACTCATTTGCTTCAATGTTGTCCGTAGCTTGTCATGATCCACACAATTGAAAGCTTTTGCATAATCAACAAAAGCACAGGTAAACATCTTTCTGATGTCCTCTGCTTTCAGACAAGATACATCTGATATGATATGCCTCATGTCACGTCTTCTTTTGAATCTGGCCTGAACCTCGGGCAGTTCCCTGTCAATGTGCTACTGCAGCTGTTTTTGGATTACCTTTAGCAAAATTTTACTTGCTTGCAATACTAATGATATTGTCCAATGATTTTTACATTCCATTGGATCACCTGTCTTAGGAATGGGCACAAATATGGATCTCGTCCAATCAGTTAAGCCAGGTAGCTCTCTTCCAAATTTCTTGGCATAGATGAGTGAGTCCCTGTAGTTTGTTGAAAGATTTCAATTTGAATTCTATCAATTCCTGGAGCCTTGTTCTTTGCCAATGCCTCAGTGCACCTTCAACTTCTTTCATCAGTATCATTTGCTCTTGATCATATGCTAGCTCTTGAAATGGTTGAACATTGACCATTTCTTTTTGATACAGTGACTCTGTATATTCATTCCATATTCTTTTAATGTTTCTGCATAATTCAATATTTTGCCCATGTTGTTGTTGTTAAGTGCTGTCGAGTCAGTTCCGACCCATAGCGACCCTGTACAGGGTTTC
>NW_006408624.1:9389874-9392161 GCF_000296735.1 Chrysochloris asiatica
CAATCATCAGTAATTACCAATACATCTTGATTGCATGTTTGATGAATTTCGGACTGAAGAAGTTGATAGAATTCTTCAATATCATCATCACTGGCTTTAGTGGTTGGTACATAAACTTGAATAATAGTGGTATTAACTAGTCTTCCTTGTAGGTGTGTGGATATTATCCTATCACAGACAGCATTGTACATCAAGACAGATTTGGTACGTTATTTTTGATGATGAATATGATGTTATTCCTCCTTGATTTCTCATCCCCAGCATAGTAAACCATGTAGTTGTCAGATTCAAAATGACCAATGTCCATTTCAGCTCACTAATGCTTAAGATATCAATGCTTATGCATTCCATTTCATTTTTGACAATTTCCAATTTTCCTAGATTCATACTTCGTCCATTCCATGTTCCGATTATTAATGGATGTTACAGCTGTTTCTCTTACTTTTGACTTGTGCCCCATCAGCAAATGAAGATCCTGAAAGATTTACTCCGTTGTGTCATCATGGTCCACTTTACTTTGAGGAGGCAGCTCTTCGTCGGTTGTATTTTGAATGCCTTCCAACCTGAGGGACTCATCTTCTGGCACTGTAGTTGACAATATTCTAAAGTTCTTCTTCATGTTTCAATATTCATTATTCCAGTGCTGACAGGGTTCCAATGCCATTCATAAGGTTTTCAGTGACTAAATATTCAGAAGCAGTCTGTCTCTCCTTTTTCCTTGGTCTGTCTTTGTCTGGAAGCTCAGCTCAAACCTGTGCACTGTGGGTGATCCTGTTAGTATTCAAAATACTGTGGCATAGTTTCCAGAATCATAGCAACACACAAGCCACCACAGTACAAACTGACAGATGGGTGGGGGCAAGGTAGTTATACAAAGCTGCCATTATGTGAAAATGAAGAATGACAGTATCAGGTCACAAAATGGAGGTTGCTGTGAGTTGGAACCGACTCAACGATTTATTCTTAACACAATAAATCAACTCATATCTGCCAAATTACATCATTACATAACTAAAATTATACCATGTAGTGCAGTAAATTATTTAATATGTCCCTTCTAGTAATAGTCTTTGTAACTCCCACCTAATGACTTTTCCCTAATAGGATGCTGTAAGAGAAGGTGGGGGAAAATGCTGATAGGATTTTATGATTCAATTTTGAATGATTGTTAACAGGCCTAATTATGATTGTAAAAGCTCGAAACTCTAATGAGGGGATTGATAAATTTTTGCATCTTACTAGTTTAAAATGAAACATCTCAGAAGTAAGAAAGGATCCCACTACCATCAAGAAATAAAGTCCAGAGAAACGGGGGAGCAGTTATGAATATATAATATATAATAATTTACACGACTGATGGCACATTCTGAAATCCTGCCTCCTGGCCGCCAACATTCAGTTCCTCTCTTTCCATGAATCTGGGGTCCTCAGCTGCTCCCCTCTCTCCATGTCCTCATCTCTGCCTCCATCTCTGATGTCGCTGTTTTTCTGGATAGGGTCCCGCACTCTGCTTGTGCTCTCCTCCCTTGATGGTCCTAGGGTCCTCTGTCTGGACTGTAAGATTAACTGCTCCCCCATTGTTATCAGCATCTTCCCACACCTCCTCTTACAGCATCCTATTGCTTATAATCATTGTAATGAAATGATGGTATAATGCCAATGTTCTCCCAAGTAAACTATCACTCAATTCACAATAAAACTTTTTTAAAAAAATAGAGAAAGAAAGGCCAGGAGTAGAGTATGCCCTTTGGGTTCCAGGTTCCTTGTACACTGAACCTCCTCAATCCAGGGACAGAAAGCTGTGACAACAGAGAAGTGGCAGACAAGCATCAGCAACAGAACCACGAACCAGAGCCTGAGACAGAGTAGTGTACTTCTGGGCCCACTGAGCGAGTAAAACTGAGTGTCTTTAGGCAGAAGCCTCACTTGTGGAGTGGGGTGCCTCCAGGCACTTAATCTGGAGAGCTAGATTTGCTGATCCACAGGAGTTAGAACTGATTAGAGTGGAGGGCCCTTTGGACATTTATCAGCAACCCTAAAAGAGTTTTGTAACAATGCCTGACCATGGCTGAAACCTGGGGGCTGAGACACAAAGGAGCTTACAGGGCCTGCAGACAAGGCTGAGAAGGAGCTATCTAGACAGGAAGAACTGTGCCCTGAGCATTCCTGATCCTGAATTGTAACCTGATGTTGTTGTTGTTGTCAGGTGCCATTGAGTCGGAACTGACTCATAGTGACCCTATGCACAGCAGAACGAAACAATGTCCGATCCTGGGCCAACCTCACT
>NW_006408624.1:9393161-9397855 GCF_000296735.1 Chrysochloris asiatica
AGATCCATCGGATATCAGCAATGATATCTCTCATTCCATGGCCTCTTCTGAATCCAGCTTGAACCTCTGGAAGTTCTCTGTCAATGTATGATTGCAGCCATTTCTGTATTACCTTTAGCAAAACTTTACTCGCTTGAGATATCAAAGAGATTGTCCGATGATTTCCTAATAAACCTCATAATAATGAGTATTGTCTGAGTTCTGTGTGGTCACTGCAACAAATTATTTAACCCAGCTGAGAAATAGAAGGTGCTGAGGGAGGAATGGTTTTTGTCATGGAGGCATGTCTCACTTCAATCTGATGCTGATGAATTTGATGGTGATTCTCCCTTTATTTTGCTGGTCTCACTGCAAACCAATCTGTGTCGGAGGAAGTATAGCTACAATGCTCCTTAGAAGCCAGCATGGCCAGATTTTGTCTCTCATATTTTGGACATATTGTTAGGAGGGACCAGTCCTTGGAGAAGGACATCATGTTTGGAAAAGCAGAGGGTTGGAGAAAAAAAGGGGGGACCCTCCCCCACACAACGAGATGGATTGGAACAGTGGCAGCAGCAATGGCTCGAACATAGCAATGATTGTGAGGTTGGTGCAGAACAGAGCAGTGTTTCATTCTGTTGTGCATAGGGTTGCTATGAGTTGGCACCAACTCGATGGCACCTATCAACAACTGCAAAATGTAGGAGCTTTGGTAGCATAGTTGTAGACTATTGACTACAAGGTCAGAAGTTTGAATCTACCAGCTGTTCTGCTGGAGGAAGATGAGTCTTTCTGGTCCCAAAAAGATTTATAGCCTCAGAAACATATACAGGGTCACTATAAAGTCTAAACAGATTCCATAACACATAACCAGTACTAGAGCTGTGGGCTTATGCGCTGGAGTGCAAAGTCATTTGAGCCCCAAGGTTGGTGGTTCAAGCTCACCAACCGCTCCTTGGAAACCCTATACAGGGTCACTATGGGTCAGAAACGACTCGACAGCACGTAACAAAAACAACAACCACCACTGGAAAATATGGAGAAGAGCCCTGGTGATGTAGTGGATTATGCATTGGGTTGCTAATGCGTGATCCACTAGGTCAGCAGTTTGAATGCACGAGCTTCTCTATAGGAAACAGATGAGGCCTTCTTCTCCCATAAAGATTTACAGCTTCAGAAACATACAGGGTCACTATGAGTTGGAACTGCCTCTACGGCACACAATCACCACTACCACTATATAGAGTCCTCATGTAGTGCTGTAAGATAATCACTGGACTGCAAACCACAAGGTCAGTAGTTCAAACCCACCAGCTGCTTCTCAGAAACCCTATACAAGGTTGCTATGAGTCAGAGCCAACTTGATGTCACTTAACTGTATGAAAGCTGGACAATGACTAAGGAAGACCAAAGAAGAATTGATGCATTTGAATTATCGTGTTGGCAAAGAATATTGAAATTCTCATGGACTGTCAGAAGAACAAACAAATCTATTTTGGAAGAAGTACAGTCAGAATTCTCTGTAGAATTGAGCAGGGAGCGACTTTCTCTTACTTGCTTTGGGCATGTTATTAGGAGAGACCAGTTACTGGAAAAGGGCATCATGCTTGGTAAAGTAGAGGGTCAGCAAAAAAGAGGCAGACCCTCAATGTGATGGATTGACACGGTGGCTGCAGCAATGGACTCAAACACAACAATTGTGAGGATGGTTCAGGACTGGGCAATGCTTTATTTTGTTGTGCAAAGGGTTTCTTTCACTATGAATTGGAATCAACTCACTGGCATTTTACAACAGTTCTTCTTTGAAGACAGTTCTTAGAATCTTCTGATTGACTTGAGGTCCAGTGGCTCCATTTTACAATCTTCATCTAATGTAACCTTCCAATGCCCAATCCTTTCCTCCGGAACTCTTGATAATGGGTGTAGGCAGGGAGGGGAAGAAGGAAACATGGTGAAATCAGCCATAAAGCAAATTGGTTCTGTAGCGCCACCTAGTGGTTCTGCGTTAAAATTACCATGCTAACAATTTGACAAGTTGAGTAAAGCTTGCTTTATCCTGTATAAGGTTTCCAAGAAGTAGCTGGTGAGCTTGAACTGCCGACCTTGCGGTTCAAAACGACTTTGGAGTCCAGCGCATTAACTTACAGCGCCACACCAGGACTCCAAAGCTTGCTCTATAGAGTAGTAGTCTTGAGTAGGATAAACACTGGACTGCTTAGCACAAGGTCTGCGGTTCAAACTCACCAGTCACTCCTCAGGAACCCTATACAGGGTTGCTATGAGTCGGAAATATAGTAGGGAGAAAAAAAAAAAAACACACCAAAAACCCCAAACCTGACAGTTCTGCTTTGCCATATAGGGTCACTATGAGTCTAATCAACTTTTCCTGCGCACAATAACAGTGGGATGAACTGTGCCAGGAGGTGGATAAAACACTGTGGGAACTCAGTGAGGGAGAGATTCTGCCCTCTGAGGAATTAGGGTTTAAACTTTGGATGTAGTTAGACCTGGATTCTGATTCCTAAGGTCTGTGACCTTGGGAAAGTGGCTTTACCTCTTTCAGCCTCATTTGTAAAATAAGGAAAATAGCAATGTTTCTTGATGCCGTTACTGTTAGGAATGAAAGAAAAAGAGTTTTATTGAGGAATAATAACTACTGCAGTTAGGCAACACATGGCGGGATTACCAAATGCCTCAAAATATAGAAAATAAGTTTAGCGAAAACCATATGTCATGTAATCATGCATGCATTATACAATTTTTGCAAACCTGGAAAACCCCAAGTGTGTTCATTTCCTATGCTCCTGTGTATTATATGCATGTGAGGGTTACTTACATACACAAATTATATTTGAAAATGATAATGCAAAAACATTCTTTCTGAGAACAGCCACAATTCTGGCTCCTCCTCTCTTTCCCCTTTTGTTGTTGTTTTTTAGTGCCGTCGAGTCAGTTCCGACCCATAGCGACCCTGTACAGGGTTTCCGAGGGTGTAAATCCTTACGGGAGTAGAAAGCCTCATCTTTCTCCCGCAGAGCGGCTGGTAGTTTCGAACCGCTGACTTTAAGGTTCGCAGCCCGATTCGTAACCACTACGCTACCAGAGCTCTTTCCCCTAGAGACAGATTAATGCTCTTATTTTTCGTGGGCTAGCACATGCCTGTGAAGTACTTAACACAATTGTTTTTAGGTGCTGTCACATTGTGGCCCTATGAGCAACAGAACAAAGCATTGGCTGGTTCTGCGCCATCCTCACAATAGTTACTAAGTTTGAGCCCATTGCTGCTGCCATTGGGTCAACCCATCTCATTGGGGGTCTTCCCTTTTTTTGCTGACCCTCCACTTTACCAAGCATGATGTCCTTCTCCAGGGACTGGTCCCTCCTGAAAACATGTCTGAAATGTGAGAGACAAAGTATCACCATCCTGACTTCTAAGGAGCATTCTGGCTGCACTTCTTCCAACACAGATTTGTTTGTTCTTCTACCAGTCAACAGAACTTTCAAAATTTTTCTCTTAACACCGCAATTCAAATGCATCGATTCTTCTATGCTCTGACTTACTCACTGTCTAACTCTCACATGCAGTTGAAAATACCATGGTTTGGGTCAGGCACACCTTAGTTCTCGGATTGACATCTTCGTTCTTAAACACTTTAAAGATCTCTGGTGCAGCAAATTTGCATAATTTCATTTGATTTCTTGACTGCTGCTTCCATGAGTGTTGCTTATGGATTCAAGCAAAATGAAGTCTTTGATAACATCAATCTTTTCTCCACTTATAGTGATGTTATTTATTGGTCCAGTGGTGAGGATTTTTGTTTTCTTTACATTGAGGTTCAACCCATACCACAGTTCATCTATGATCTTCATCAGTAAGTATTTCAAATCTTTTCGCTTCCAGCAAGCAAAGTTGTATCATTTGCATATCACAGGTTGTTAATGAGTCTTCCTCCAATCATGATGCCCTGTTCTTCTTCATATAATACAGCTTCTCTGGTTATTTGCTCAGCGTACAAATAGAAGTATGGTGAAAGCGTGCAACCCTGATACACACCTTTCCTGATTTTAAGCTCTGGTAGCGTAGTGGTTATGAATAGGGCTGTGAACCTTAAGGCTAGCAGGTTGAAACTACCAGCTGTTCCACGAGAGAAAGATGAGGTGTTCTGCTCCCGTAAAGATTCACAGCCTCGGAAACCCTTAACAGGGTTGCTATGGGTCAGAACTGCCTCGACGGCACTTAATAACAACAATATCACCTTGGCCCTCATAAGCACAATTAAGTGTTCTGGAATGCCCAGTTTTTGCAATGTTATCCATAGTTTGTCATGATCTACAAAGCTGAATGCCTTTGCATTGCCAATAAAGTACAAATAAGCATCTTTCTGGTAATTTCTGCTTTCAACCAAGATTTATCTGATGTAAGAAATGATATTCTTGTTCCATGTCTTCTTCTGAATTCAGCTTGAATTTCTGGAAGTTGCCTGTCGATGTACTGCTGCATTCTTTTTTTTAAATTACCTTCAGCAAAATTCTACTTGCATGTGATAGTAGTGATGTTGTTTGATGATTTCCACACTCTGTTGGGTCACCTCTTTTTGGAATGGGCACACAAATATGGATCACTCCCAATTGGTTGGCCAGATAGTTGTCTTCCAAATTTCTTGGCAGAGATGAGTGAATGCTTGCAGTGCTGTGTCCATTTGTTGAAAGATTTC
>NW_006408624.1:9399355-9400367 GCF_000296735.1 Chrysochloris asiatica
ATGTTCTTTTTAACAATGAATGTAATACCATTACTCTTCAATTTGTCATCCCTGTCTCAGTAAATCGTATGGTTGTCAGATTCAAAATGACCAGTAACAGTCCATTTCAGCTCACCAATGCCTAGGATATTGATCTTTATAAATTCCATTTCATTTTTGACAACTTCTAATTTTCCTAGATTCATACTTCATGAATTCCATGTCCTGATTATTAATGGATGTTTGCAGCTATTTCTTCTCATTTTGAGTTGTGCCCCATCAGCAAATGAAGGTCCCAAAAACTTTACTTGTGTCATTATGGTTAATTCTACTTTAAGGAGGCAGCTCTTTCCCGTAGTGTTTTGAGTGCCTTCCAACCTGAAGGGCTCATCTTCCAGCACTCTATCTGACAATATTCTGGTGCTATTCATAATGTTCTCATCTTCTGGCACTATATCTGACAGTGTTCCACTGCTCTTTATAAGATTTTCAGTGGCTAAACGTTCAGAAATAGTCTGCCCCTCCTTCTTCCTAGACTCTCTTGGAAACTCCAATAAATCCTGTCCAGCATGGTGACCTGCTGGTGTTTCAAATACTGGTGACATAACTTCCAGCAACACACAAGCCACCACATTATGACAAACTGACAGATGAGTGGGGGACTTACCACAATGCTCAGTACATATAAATGAGTGTTGAGCATAGGAGGAGCACAATTTGAATATTTATTTTGGATAGAGGGAATTATGCAGGGGCAGAAGATAATACTGGAAAACAGGTAGGTGACAGATGGATCAGCCTTTCCTGCTGGGGAAGGGCAGGCTCAGCTGGTTAGTCCCATAGAGCAAGGTACAGAGGGTAGGTTATCTCTTAACCATAACATATGGCCTGAACCCCTGCCGGGAATGAGCTGCTCATTCCAGGTTGACCTCTAGTCCTAGACAAATTTGCTCACCTAGACTCTGATTGCCTTCATATGTTTTGGCAGAAAATGCCTATTTTTATCTTCCTTTCTCTTTCCATGAGTCTAGAG
>NW_006408624.1:9401197-9427200 GCF_000296735.1 Chrysochloris asiatica
AGGTTCATGGGAGTCTATGGAACGTGGTCAAACTCAACCCATATCTTCATTGCTGCCTTTCCCCCTCTTTCACTCACCAGTAGACCAATGTGGTCACCAGCAAGCTTACAAGTACCTTGGCTTTTAAAAGACCTGAAATTAGGTCTGGCAGGAGGGTAAATGGGATAGAAGTCTGATATCAGAGTTTTCCTTTTTTACATAGCATATTAAAAAAAGAATATATCATACATTTCAAATCACTTTTGTATCTATTGGTTTCCACAGATGCATTGAGAAGCTAAATGATGAGACCAGTGCAGTTGGTCTACCGACCTACACCCTCTATGCCTACATAAATACACTATTTAACCAGTTCCCTATTTGTCATGGATTGAATTGTGTCCCCCAAAATATGTGTCAACTTGGCTGGAACACGTTATGTAATAATGTCATTTGGCATAATGTGATCAGCCAATCAGTTGTAAGGGGATTAGGGTGCAATGCAACACCTTTAGTTAGGGCACAGCACTGATCCAACAATTTGAGGAGAGTTTCCCTTGTGCGTGGCCTGCATCACCTTTTATCTGACAAGAGGTAAAAGGAGAGAGAAGCGAGCCGAGGAGGGACCACAGTACTACCAAGAAAGATGAGCTGGGAGTGTGTCCTTTGAACTTGGGGGTCCTGTAATGAGAACTTCCTAGACCTAGGGGGAGATTGATGCGAAGCCACATGGAAAACTCCAAGGAACACCAGGCCCACATATACCAAAGGAAGATAAGGACCTTCCTCCAGAGCCAACACAGAGACAGCCTTCTCCTAGACTCCCAGCTTCCTAACTGTAGGAAAATAAATCTGTGTTTGTTAAAGCCATCCACCTGTGGTATTTCTATTACAGCAGCACTAGATAACTATGACACAAAGAGTATGCACTATTCTAAGGCATGTGGTACATATTGCTGAATTGTTCTCCAGAATTGGATTATCAAGTGTGGTCATTATCATATTTTTTTAACCAACATGATAGGTAAAAAATGCTGTTGTTAGGTGTCATTGAGTCAGTTCTGCCTCATAGCTACCCTATGCACAACAGAATGAAACACTGCTCAGTCTCTGGCCACCCTCACAATTGTCATTATGTTTGAGCCCATTGTTGTTGTCACTGTGTCAATTCATCTCATTAGGGGTTTTCCTCTTTTGCTGACTCTCCACTTTTCCAAGCATGATGTCCTTCTCCAGGGACTGGTCCCTCCTAACATGTCTGAAGTTTAAGAGACAAATTTTGTCATCTTCAATTCTAAGGAGCATCTGGCTGTACTTCTTCCAACACAGATTTGTTGGTTCTTCTGGAAGTCGATGATACTTTCAATATTCTTCTCCAACACCAAAATTCAAATGTATTGATTCTTCTACAGTCTTCCTTATTCATTGTCCAAGTTTCACATGCATAAGAGGTGATTGAAAATACCATGGTGTGGGTCAGGCTCACGTAGCCAGCAGAGTGATAGCTTTTCTCTTTAATACCTTAAAGAGGTCCATTGCAGCAGATTTGCCTAATGCAATATATCATTTGATTTCTGGACTGCTGCTTCCATGAGCATTGATTATGTTGTTGTTGTTGTTAGGTGCCATTGAGTTGGTACCAACTCGTAGCAACCTTATGAACAGCAGAACGAAACACTGCCTGATCCTGGGCCAACGTCACTATTCTTGCCACGCTTGAGTCCATTGATGCTGCTACTTAGCCAATCCATCTTGTTGGGGGTCTTCCTCTTTTTCTCCAGTGACTGGTCCCTCCTGACAATATGTCTGAAGTATGAGAGACGAAGTTTGGCCATCCTGGCCTCCAAGGAGCACTCTGGCTGCACTTCTTCCAACACGGATCTCTTGGTTCTTTTGGCAGCTCATGGCACTTTCAATATTCTCCTCCAATATCATAACTCAAAAGCATCAATTCTTCTACAGTCTTCCTTATTCATGGTCCAGCTTTCGCATACATATGAGGTTATTGAAAATACCATGGCTTGGGTCAGGCGCACCTTAGTCCTCAAGTCGACATCTTTGCTCTTCAACACTCTAAAAGTTCTTGTGCAGCAGATTTGCCTAATGCAATACGTCGTTTGATTTTTTTGACTGCTGCTTACATGATTGTTAATAGTTGATTCAAGAAGAATGAAGTCATTGACAACTTCAGTCTTTTCTCCATTGATAAGAATGTTGTTTATTGGTCCAGTGGTGAGGATTTTTGTTTTCTTTACATTGAGATGTAATCCATACCAAAGGCTGTGCTGATTGATCTTCATCAGCAAATGTTTTAAGTCCTCTTCACTTTCAGCAAGCAAGGTTGTATCATCTGCATATCGCAGGTTGTTAATGAGTCTTCTTCTAATCCTGATGGCACGGTTTTCTTCATAGAACCAAGCTTGTCAGATTATTTGCTCAGCATACAGGTTGAATAAGTATGGTGAAAGAATACAACCTTGTCGTACAACTTTCTTAATTTGAAACCATTCAGTGTTCCCATTCATTGATTATAGATCCAAGCAAAATGAAGCCTTTGACAATTTCAATCTTTCCTCTATTTATCATGATGTTATTTATTAGTGCAGTTATGAAGATTTTTGTTTTCTTTACATTGTGGTGTAATCCATACTGAAGGTTGTAGTCTTTGATCTTCATCAGTAAGTATTTCAAGGCATCTTTGCTTCCAGCAAGCAAGGTTGTATCATCTATATACATTGCAAGTTGTTAATAAATGTTCCTTCAATCCTGACACCATGTTCTTCTTCATATAGTACAAATTCTTGGATTTTTAGCTCAGCATACAGATTGAATACATATGGATGCAACCCTGTAACACTTTCCTAATTATAAGCAATTAAGTATTCCCTTGATTTGTTCTAAAGACTGCCTGCTAGTCTTTAGAACAGATTTCTGATGAGCACAATTAGTGTTTTGGGATACCCATTCTTCACAAGTTATCCCTAGTGCTTTCTGGTATTCTCGTCTTTCAGCCAAGATCCATCTGATGCCAACAATGATACTGGACATTCCATGTCCTCTTCTGTATCCAACTTGAAGTTTTGACAGATAGAACCCACAGATCTGTGTTGGAAGAAGTGCAGCCAGAGTGCTCCTTGGAGGCCAAGATGTCCAAACTTCGTCTCTCATACTTCGGACATATTGTCAGGAAGGACCAGTCGCTGGAGAAGGATATCATGGAGGGTCAGAGAAAAAGAGGAAGACCCCCCCCAGTGAGATGGATTGGCCAAGTGGCAGCATCGATGGACTCAAGCGTGGCAACAGTCGTGAGGTTGGCCCAGGATTGGGCAGTATTTCGTTCTGCTGTGCATAAGGTCACTATGAGTCGGTACTGACTCGATGGCATCTAACAACAACAACTGTCAATGTACTGCTGCAACCATTTTTGAATTATTTTCAGTAAAATTTTACTTGTATGTGACATTATTGATATTGTTCAATGATTTCCACATTTTGTTCAGTCACCTTTCTTTGGAATGGCTACAAATGTTTCTTCCAATCACTTGATCAGGTAGTTGACTTCCAAATGTCTTAGCATAGGCAGATGAGCAATTGATGATCTGTTCCATAGTCAGCCACTGGCCTTGTTTTGGCTGATGGTATTGAACTTCTCCATTGGCTCTTCCCACAAATGGAGTCAGTTTGATTCCCATGTATTTTATTTGGTGAAGTCCACGTGTATGGTTGCCATTTATATTGTTGAATTAATCTCTTTGGAGGGGGTCTTCCTCTTGTTCACTGACTTCACTTTTCCAAGCATGATTTCCTTCTCCAGGGCCTGGTCCCTCCTGACAACATGTCCACACTGTTTGCACACAATAAGTAGTTGATCTTGCGAAATTATATCATTTGATCTCCAGCATAATTTCTATCATCAAGGTCATATTTTCCTTCCTCTTTCTTTCTAACCTTTGCAGCCCAATCACCAGTAATTATCAATACATCTTAATTGCATTTTTTATCAATTTCAGACTGAAGAATCTGATAGAATTCTTCAATTTCATCATCACTGGCTTTAGAGGTTTTTGTGTAAGTTTAAATAATACTGGTATTAACTGGTCTTCCTTGAAGGTGTATGGGTATCATTCTATCCCAGACAGGATTGTACTTCAATATAGATCTTAGGGTATTCTTTTTGTTGATGTTTGCCTCTTGAATTTGTCATTCCTGGCTTAGTAAATATGATGATCTGATTCAAGATGGCCAATAGCAGTCTATTTCAGCTCACTAGTGCCTAGGATATCAATCTTTATATAATCGATTTCATTTTTTATGATTTCTAATTTTCCTAGATTCATACCTTGTACACATTCCATGTTCCAATAACTTATTGATGTTTGCAACTGTTTCTTCTAATTTTGGGTTTTGTGTCATCAGCGAATGAAGAAGTTTATTATTTTTCACCTCCACCATATGTCTATAAATTTGTTGTATCATGGTGACTTGTGTGCTGCTATGACACTGGAATAGTGTTTTATTATTCCATTAATTTGTGCTTCTTTGATTTCTAGTGAGAATAACTGCTTTTCATGGTGGCCTTTTTTTTTTTTTTTTAGGCAAAGTGCCTGCTCATATGAACTCCCCTAATTTTCTATTGTGATGTTTGTTTATTAAATTCTCCCACAATTGCATTGTGAATTTCCTTAGATTACTATTTTTGCTTTGTGTTGTTCATGTTGCTATGTTACTAAATACATAAAGTTTCGTGACTTTCAGTGATAAACCTCGGGTCAAAAACTAGCCTATTGCTCATTGTTATTGTTGTTGTGATGTGCCGTGGAATCGGTTCCAACTCATAGTGACCCTGGACAGGGTTTTCAAGGCTGTAAATCTTTACGGGAGCAGAAAGCCTCATCTTTCTCCCATGGAGCAGCTAGTAGTTTTAAACTGCTGATCGTGAGGTCCGCAGCCCGATTCGTAACCACTATGCTACCAGAGCTCCTTAGCCTATTGCTCATAGAGAACAGTAATGATGGTGCCACTTGTTAAGCACTTACAATATGCTAGCTACATCTCATATATTCTATTTTCATAACCACCCTCTTGTCCCTATGTTACAGATGAGGGAAATAAGGCATATAGAGATTAATTATCTTGCTCTAGTTCACGCAGTTAAGTCGTTATCATTGTCGTTAAGTGCTGTGGAGTTGGTTCCAACCCATAGTGACCCTGTATAGGGTTTCCAAAGAGCAGCTGGTGAGCTTGAATCACCTTATGGTTCAAACTGACTTTGCAGTCCAGCATACTAACCCACAGCGCCACACCAGGACCCTAGACAGTTAAGTAGCAGAGCTTTTATTATCTTTAATACTTATGACAACTTGTATGATGTTTTCTTTGCAACCCAAGGTCAGTTTGCCATTCTTTCTAAGGTCATCCTTTGTATCTTGTATATTTGGAAAGAAGGTGTTTTTTTTCTTTTATTTTCTTCCAAGCCTCCAGACAATTACTTTTCAGCATGATGGATTTTTTTATTGTGTTCCTAGAGCCATGTGGCCTCTTCTGCCATTAGCTACCACCAGGGATTCCTGCAGATGTTTCCCTGAGGTCAATGGTGTTCCTTCTCATGGGTTCCAGTAGCACTAAATGCCAAGCACTAGACAAGATACTTTCTCTTCACTGAACAGTTGGATCAAATTACCTCTAAATGCTCTCCTAAAGGGCTTTCCTTTCTACTCTAGCAGACTTTTAAGTGTACAGGGCCCCATCCTCTGTCTCTCAGGGCAAACATATGTCATTGATGGGAGTGTCCACCAGGGCTCAGTCAGTGGGGATTGAGTCCAATGGGACATCAATAATCCAGCATGAGTGTGTTGAGGCAGATTGCTGTTGAGAATAGATGTTCACTGAATACCAGGAGGGTGAATCTTGATACTCCTTGGTGCAGGTGATGCCCTACATTCACTTGATAGAGGATGGATGGTTTGTAGCTGTGGATTCTACAGGTATGGCTTCTATATCCCAGTCACGGATAGTACTCACTCCAGGGGAAGTTGAGGGATCTTTGGATTGGGAATTTTGCCTCTCCACATGGCTCCTCCAGGTCCAGACCCTTGACTCAGACCACACTTCCTTCTTTTCTTCTCCTATATTCATTCCATCCCCCCACCATCCTACCCTGATTGTCCCTTCAGTCTGCTGGGGCAGGAATGTCTTAGTTACCTAATAACCGAAATATCACAGTGGATGACTTTAACAAACAGAAATTTATTCCCTCACAGTTTCGGAAGCTCTAAGTCTGAATTCAGAGCACCAGCTCTTGAGAAGTGTCCTTGTTTCTTTTCAGCATCAGTAGGCATTCCATGGAGATCTACATGTATCTTGACATCAATCTTTCCTTGGATCTAGGAGTTTTCATAGTGCAGGGACCAAAGGATACAAACCAAACTTGGCTCTTCTTTCTTGGTGGTAGTAGGTTCCTCGGAGCTTGCTTGCCTGTTTAATTCCTTTTATAGCAAAAGAGATTAATCCAAGATACAACCTAGTCCTGTAGATTTCATTTGGGCTCATTAATATCATAGGAGTGAGGATTTATACAACACAAAGGATCATTACATCAAATCAGGGCTCATGAGGTTATATTAGATCTTATCATGGAGATCATCAAATAAATGCCAAACCATTGAGAATCATGGCCCAATCAAACTGACATATATTTTGGGGGAACACAATTGAAACTATGACAAGGAACCGATATGCTAGTTCTCAGATCTCATTTAATGTTGCATTGGACAAATCTGCTGCATAAGACCTCTTTGAAATGTTGAAGAGCAAAGAAGTCAGTTTGATGACTAAAGTACGCCTAACCCAAGCCATGGTGTTTTCAATAGCCTCATGTTTTTGTTGTTAAGTGCCGTTGAGTCAGTTCTGACTCATAGTGACCCTGTATAGGGCTTCTGAGGAGTGGCTGGTGAGCTTGAACCGCCAACCTTACAGTTCAAACTGACTTTGCAGTCCAGTATGTTTTCCTGTATCATGACACCAGGACTCCAATAGCTTCATATGCATACAAAAGTTGAACAATGAATAAGGAAGACTGTAGAAGAATTGCTACATTTAAATTATGGTGTTGGAGAAGAATATTAAAAGTACCATAGACTTCCAGAAGAGCAAATAAATCTGTGTTGGATGAAATACAGACAGAATGCTCCTTAGGAGCCAGGATAGTGAGACTTGGCCTCTCATACTTCAGACATATTATCAGGAGGGACCTGTCCCTGGAAAAGGACATCATGCTAGGTAAAGTGGAGGATCATTGAAAAAGAAGATCCTCAATGAGATGGATTGGCACAGTGACCACAGCAATGGACTCAAGCTTACCAACAATTATGAGGCTGGCATATAACTGGGAAATGTTTTGTTCTGTTGTGCATGATGTCACTATGAGTCAGAATTGACTCAACAGTACCTCACAACAATAACAACAATTAAATACACTATGTTTGTTAGGAAGTCCTGGTATAGCACTGTAGGATAAGCACTGGACAGCTACCTGCAAGGTCAGTAGCTCAAATCTACCAACCACTCCTTAGAAGCCCTACACAGGGTTGCTATGTGTTGGCACTGACTCCATGGTGGTTAGCAGCAACCATGTTTGCTAGAGAATTCATCCCTGTATTTCCCAATGAAGTTGACACCCACCCAAAATGATTGAGGTGGTGGTATACCAGGGGTGAAAAGCACATTGTTGCTACTGTTGTTGTTGTTAAGTACTGTCCAGTTTGTTCTGATTCAAAGTGACCTTGTACCAGGTTTCCAAGGAGTATCTGGTGGGTTTAAATCACCTACCTTGCAGTTAACAGTCCAGTGTTTATCTTATAGCACTACACCAATGAAAAGCACATTGGGATAAAATATTGCTCTCAGGAAAGAAATCTGAAAGAAAAAGAAAGAAGAAAAAAATGGAGTAATATTCTACTGACTCCCAAGTTTGGGGGACTCCCCCCACCCCACCCCAGAGCATGGTATAGCCTGGAAACATTTTAAGTACCCCTGAAAAGCACCTTGTCCAATGTGGTATCTTCAGTGCAGTTGACTGGAAATGACAGAGGAGTTGGTTAGTCAGATAGAGAAAAAGGATTATCTCCTACTTTTCTACAGAGTCAAGATTGGAAGATGAACAGTACACATTTCTTCTGGATCTAGAAAAGTCCATGAAAGTTGATTGGGGCATTGGTGTACTGTCCTGTACTCCAGCCCTCTCAGAAGCTGTATGGTGAATCCTCTACCAGTGAAGGAGAGTAGGTAAATGACCATGAGATCTCCAGTCACAAGAAGTGACAGAGTGGCTGCCCAGCTGGATGTTCTGAGTTTGTTGAGTGGACCACAGGATGAAGTTGACAGCTAGACATTGCCAGTCCCAGAGACCAGGCCAGGGGGGCCAGCAGGAAAGAGGTCACTGGTTTCCCCAGCCATGACCTTCAGCAGGAATCATCAGGGCACTTAAATAGGACAAACTTTATCTCAGGCCACGCTAGCATCAGATGCATAGGAACCAGCTCATACCCACAACAACTTGTTGGAAACCAGCAAAGGACAAAGAGGGCAGTGTACAAATCTGAGGTCCCTACCTATCACACCATGAAATTGTGACCAAAGTTCAGGAATCAGTGAGGACTTCAAGAACAGAAGAAAGTAGGCTGGCAAAGACTAGTGACACGTCTGTTTCCTGGTAAGAAACAAATTCAACAGGAAGATTCTATATTGGTGCCACACTGAATTAGTATAGTGCTTTGCAAATCTGGGCCACTTCCTATTTAGGTACCAGTTGTGTGATGTATTTGGGTAAGTAGGGCCCCAAGCAGCTGAATCAAGGGAAGTTCCTACCTTTATTAAGGGCTCTAACAAAGTGACTTGAATGTTTATTGAGTCTACTTAGATGGATATTTCTGGTATGTGGCACCTAAAGGGCTTCATAAACTCACAAATTAATTGTAAAGAGTCAAAACAGCACTATTAGTGAAAAGGCTTAGAAAATTTCTGACTCTTCTTTTTAAAAAAGCATTTGTTATTCATTATGACTTTTCAAATCTAGGGCTCTTTCTCTAAACAAGTTCACAATTTCAGAGGACTGACAAGATGCTGAAGTTTATTTGTCGACCAAGGTTATTATGCCATCCAAGCTTTAATAATATTTGGAATACTTAGAGCAGTAGTTACTCTAAATACCAACAGAGAGGGAAAGAGTCTTCAAATCAAGTATCAATGCTATCCTCTCTGTGCACAGGGTAGATAGGGATGGGCAACTTAGACATTGGCTATCTAAAATGAGGGGACAATAAAGGCATGAAGGTTTTAAGAGGGAGCTTAGTTAAGAGAGTGGGGGGAAAGAAAGAGTCCCCACTGAATAGTTATCATCTTGTCTAGATGGGTCTGGTGAAAGGAGATGGGGATAAGATTCGTAAGATTCAATAGTGAATAACTGTTATCATGACTAACCGCGACTCACAATTGTAAAGGTAGAAGTTTTGTAACAAAAAAAAAGGGGAGTGATTAATCTTACAGTCCAGAAACAGAGGACCCTAGGACCATCAAGAGAGGAACACACAAATAGAATGTGGGACCTTATCCAGAGAAGCAGCAGCGCCAGAGATGGAGGCAGAGATGGGAGCATGGAGAGGGGGGAGCGGCTGAAGACTCTAGATTCATCAACTAAGAAGAGAAGGACTAAGAACTGGTGGCCAGGAGGCAGACTTGCAGAATGTGCCCTTTGGAGATGTAATTTATTATATATGCCTGAGTGGGGTTTTTTGTTTGTGTGTTTTTAAAAAAAAGCTAAAGTGGATAAAGAGAAATACTTTTAACTGATGGTATATGGAGGGGATTATAATCAATGTAATGAAACAAGTTATATGAATGGTTGAATGTGAAACTGATGATGTGCCCTGTAAACTTTCACTCAATCCACAATAAAAACCTTAAGTTAAAATAATAATAATAATAATATTTGGAACAGTGTGAGTCCAACCGCCTCAGCCCAGTTCACAAAACCCTTCCTGATCTGTCCTTTTGCTCTCTTTTATGGATTGAAATGTGTTCCACCAAATAGGTGTTGTAAATTCTAACCTCTATGCTTGTGGTTATTATCCCATTTGTGAATGTGTTGTCTTTGCTATGGTAATGGGGCAGGGTTCATGTAGGGTGTGTTCAGAGTCAATACTTTTGAGATGTAACCAAAAACTTACTGTCATTGAGAAAATTCCAACTCATATCAACCTGATATAGGGTTTCTGTGACTAAATCTTTACAGAAACAGTCTCATCTTTCTCCCGTTGTGCAGTTGGTGGATTCAAACCCTTGGCCTTGCTGTTAGCAGGCCCAGTGCCTAACCTACAGCACCACCAGGACTCCTTTTTGAAATAGCAAAGAAATTAAATGCAAGCTAGCAAGCAGAGATGCGGGAAGAGAGATGCCAAACCCCATGAAGATTTCTCTGGAGCAGAACAGACAAGAACTTTCCTTCAGAACCAACAGAGAACGAATGACTTTTCCTAGAGTCAGCATCCTGAAATTGGATTTATAGTCTCCTACATTGTGAGTCCCGGTGTGGAACTGTAGGATAAGCACTGGACCTCAAGGTTGGCAGTTCAAACTCACCAGCTGCTCCTCGGAAACCCTATACAGGGTCATGACAACAACAAACTGTGAGAAAATAAATTTTTGTTTGTTAAAATCATACACTTGCAGCATTACTGATATAGAGCACTTCCTTCCTCTCCTAACTCACACCACACACAGAGTCTCCAGCAACGCAGCACAGTTCCCTTTTCTCAGTTCTGCATTTTCACAAACGGACTCAACTATATTAGGGCAAATCTAAGCACTTCTTTTTCATGTAATTTGTGCAAAAACAGGCATTCTGATGGGCTGTTTTGGCTAATGGAGTCAAAGCAGCCAAAATGTCAAATCTCTGTGTCAAAATGTAAAAATATGTTTTCTTGAAGCCAGGGCTGCAGGACAGGAATTTCTGCTGTCTCTGCAGCTGCTGTTCCTTCCTCTGCTCATTCCTGATGAAAAGGGATTCTTTTAACTGAATGCAGTATTATCAGAACCATTCCATGAGAGGCAGAAAATATTAACAAGGATAAGAATTCTGTCTTTCATAATCTCCCATCTGCATAAGCTGGAAGTTCTAAGACTACTTTTGTAGATGAGTGTCAAGATTTTCCACTGCTCTCCCAGAATAGAGTTAGGAACGATGTTGTCATGGCCCTGACCACCATGGAGCCTATAGCAGACATTGTCTGCTGATTGCATACAGCCCACTTCTCTGCTGCTGCCTCCCCCTCTAGAGGCTGGACAGTCAGACGTAAGATTTCCTTTGTAGTTATGGGTTGGGACATATGAACCAATTCTGGCCAAGAAGTTTTAAGAGGAAGTCTGCTGGGAGCTTCTTGGAAAAACTTGTTTTCCTGATAAAGAAACAGTCAGGATTGGGGACCCTCTTCCTCCCCACTTTCTTCTTTGAAATAGACTGTGATGTTTGGTGTTGTGGTAACCATCTGGTGACTACAAGTTGATTAGTATGAGGAATGGTTCTTAAATCACCTGAGGACTTCTTAAAACCGAGATTAATGGTCCCTGTCTCCGAGATTTTTATCTACTTTGTCTGGAATGGACCTGAAAATTTGCCTTTCTAGTATGTTTCAAAGGAGCTCTCGTAGTGTAGTGGTTACGAATCGGGCTGCCAACACAAGGTCAGCAGTTCGAAACTACCAGCTGGTCTGCGGGAGAAAGATGAGGCTTTCTGCTCCCATAAAGATTTACAGCCTCGGAAACCCTATACAGGGTCGCTATGAGTCAGAACCAATTCCACGGCACATAACAACAACAAGTATGTTTCAAGGGGAACGTGGTGGCTCTATAGGATAAGCACAGGACTGCAAACCACAAGGTTGACAGTTTGAGCCCACCAGTCACTCCACAGGAGAGAGAGAAGCTTTCTACTCCTACAAAGATTTAAAAAGCCTTGGAAACCCTATGCAATGTCCCTATGACTCAGAACCGACTCAATAGCACTTGGCAACCAACAATAATACGTTTCCAAGTGATGCTGATGTTGCTGGTCTGGAAACCATTCTTTGAGAACCACTGACTGTGAAGATAAAAATCCAATAGGCAGAGGATGATGCATAAAGTGTCTGGGTGCTGATGGTCTTGTCAAGTAGCTGAATCAATGTAAACAACTGTCTTACCTCTGGATATCTTGGTCTGTGAGAAAATAAACCACTAGTTGTTTAAGGCACAATTTGTTTGATTTCTCCTGACTTTCACTGAAAATCATTCTGAACTTAGAGACAACTGGACACAGGGGAGTAGAGAAGGCAGAGGAGAGAAAAGACAAGAGGAATGTTTATCTGAGGATGACTCAGTATGGAGTAAAAACTGCATCCACAGGAAACGATTGCATCATTTCCTAGTATAACTATTACCAACATCCATTTCTATGGGTGCTGGTTGCTAATAGTAAGATTGTGTGTTTTTATATAAAGCTCATTTTTAGTTTTTAATTGAAGTAAAGCATGTACATGGTTTTCAAAGGCAGATAATTCTGCAAGTCCTATAATGACAAACAGTAAGCCCAGCCTCACTCCTGCCCACTCTGGCCCCCGCTCCTTGGAGACAATAGCTTTCAACTATTATAGTTATTTCTCCTGAAATTTACAAAGTTTATTTCTGTACTTCTAAATGACATGCTTAACACTACTGTGATTTACCTTTGCAGCTTTGTTTCTTGACTTTCTACTATGGAAGAGAAGGATTTTTATTTACATACTTCCTTACCCACGTTTTCCTAATGTAGTTAAATGACATTTTTTTGTTATTAAATGAATGCTCAATATTTACAGTATTATGACTGTAACTATTATTCAGGAGCTAGTGATGGTTCAGGTAGAATTCTCGCTTTGTAAATGGGAGACATGGGCTGGATTCCTGATCAGTGCACCTCAGTGAAGCCACTTCTCATCTGTCAGTGTTGTTGTTGTTAGGTGTCATAGTGTCAGTACCGACTCATAGAAACCTTATGCACAGCAGAACAAAACACTGCCCGATCCTGGGCCAACCTCACTTCTGTTACCACGCTTGAGTCCAGCAATGCTGCCACTTGGCCAATCCATCTCATTGGGGGTCTTCCTCTTTTTCTCTGACCCTTCACCTTACCAAACATGATGTCCTTCTCCAGTGACTGGTCCCTCACGACAATATGTCCAAAATATGAGAGAAGAAGTTTGGTCATTTTGGCCTCTAAGGAGCATTCTGGCTGCACTTCTTCCAAAATAGATCTACTGGTTCTTTTGGCAGCCCATGGCACTTTCAATATTCTCTTCCAACACTTGCATATTGCTGTCATGCTAATCAAATTTCAGCTGAGCTTTCAGACTAAGACAGACTCTGAAAAAAGGCTTGGTGATCTCCTTCTTAAGATCACCAGTGAAAATCCTATGGATCCCAATGGTTGAACCCTGTTGTGCACATGGGGTTGCCATGAGTCAAGGGTGTCTAGACAGCGGCTAACAACAACAAATGCTATTCAAAGTTGATTCTTGTAGTGACTGATTCCATTATTTTCTGGTTAAACATCTTGGCTTCCTTGGAGTCAATAATTAATCCATTTCTGTTTGCTTAATAAGCTATGGTTTTTCTATGAGTCTGTGATTAATGTATCCCCAGTTCTTTGCCAGAAGAGAATTTCCTCTTAATAAGGTCACACACATCAGCTAATCTATAGATTTCATTTTTTCTTGGCACTTTCCACTCTACAACTTTTGTCCTACTGCTCCAGTTTGCACAAGGCATTCTGCTAAATGACAGACATTCTGGAATTTCCCTTCCCCATCACATGGCAACAGCCTTTATCTTTATCCAGCATCAATTACTCTGTCTTCTGGATTTTGTGTTTTTGTCCTTTCTTGATTTACTCTCTCATTTGTGGCAAAGCGTGCATGAGAGGTGAGTTGTTCAGGGTTTCAACAGGAAGCATATGGTCAATGTGAAAGAGGAAATTAAAGTGAGTTTAATGAAGGTACCATTTTACAAAGTGTGGATCGGGTTAAAGAAAATCAGCAAAGGACATGAAACAGAACGCTGTTATCCCCTAAATCTGAAAGGGGAGGGGGAGAGAGTATTATCAGAACCTGGTGTCACTGTAGCTATGGGAGACAGCCACCAACAGGCACTCTGGCTGTCACTTGAGGAATGCAGAGGCTCTGCCAAGCAAGAGCGAGCACAGAAAATAAATAAATCAACCTCTCTCTCCTCCTGCTCTCCGATTTCCTGCTTGTGCCTCCCATTGGCTGAAGCCAGATGGAAGCCAATATGCAGGAGAGTCGAGTTGATGCCGTCCATAGAAATTGGCTCTCTGCTCACAGAACAAGATGGAGAAGATGGGCAGTGGATCTTAAATTCTTGTCTTTCTCCCTCAAAAAAGCTACCAAAACACTGCCATTGAGTTGATTACAACTCTGAGTGACCCTATAGCGCAGAGTAGAATTACTCCGTGGGGTTTCCAAGACTGTAAATATTTCAGGAGCAACCAACCTCATCTTTCTCCGGTGAAGTGGCTGGTGGGTTTGAACTGCTGACCTAGCAATCAGTGTCCCAAAACTCAATTCACAGCACCACCAGGACTCCTTTCTTTTCCTCTAGAGATTTGTTGTTTCAAGATGATATGCTTTGGTGTGGGGTGATTTTCTATCATCATACTAGTCATTGGAATAGGTCCCGCTCAGATATATTTGTAGAATTCTCCTATTCCCTGAAAATATCAGGACATACTGATACAAGTGCCCTCTCTTTTGCCTCATGACATTGTTTCAGTACAACTGTGTGAATGAGGCCTGGTCGTTATTGTATGTTGTTGTTGTTGTTAAGTGCCGTCGAGTCAGTTCCGACCCATAGCGATCCTGTACAGGGTTTCCGAGGGTATAAATCTTTACGGAAGTAGAAAGCCTCATCTTTCTCCCGCAGAGCGGCTGGTAGTTTCGAACTGCTGGCCTTAAGGTTCGCAGCCCGATTTGTAACCACTACACTACCAGAGCTCCTTTCATTATTGTATACCTGTGGGCAATGCAGGAGTCCTGGGTAGTGCAAATATTTGAGTCCACCCAAAGATGCCTTGGAAGAAAGGTCTGGTGAGTTACTTCTGAAAAATCACTCACTGAAAACCCTTTGGAGCATAGCTCTACTCCAACACACAGGCTCCTGGAATTGGCCCTGAGCCTCAATGGTTAGAAGAAGAGGTTCAAAGGCTGACCAAACTACCTTTAAGAAATACTTCATGAGATTTCACAGGTACTTTTAATATCATCATTCCTTCTTTTTAGATGAAATAACTGAGGCACAGAGAGTTTATAGAATGCACTCAAAGTCACACAGAAGTAAGTGTTGGAGCATTTTAAGTCAGTTATTCTGGCTTAACCATCAGGCTATGCTGTTTCTCACTAGATGGAAAAATTTGATGAGCATCATCATAGGTGATAGAGATCCACTGAAGGATTTTATGCAGAAGAATATGCGATTCCATCATCTTAGCCCTTTAGAAAGTTCTCTTTAATGAAAGTAGTGATTCAAGGGATCAATTTCACTAAGGTTAGACTAAGGCAGTAAAGACATGAAGATGAGGCACAATCACCAGAATTAACTGGGTAATCTTGAGCCTCTGTTTCATCAGCTGAAAAGGACACATGGTAATACTGATTCGATGGGTTTTTCTGATGATTATAAAAGATAACAAGCAAAACCCCTGACAATATTAAGGCTATACAATTGCAAGGATGTAGTTTAAAACCCCAGCTTTGCTGCTTACTAGATGACAGAGTTGTTTATTAACATCGCTTAGTTCCAGGTTGCTCATTTGTGATATAAATGTTGAAGTATGAAAAGTGAGTTCGTGTAAGAGAAAATTATTAAAAACTAGTGCGTCATGAAATAACTAGTTTAGGATGAAGGCAAAATTCATCCTACAGAAAGAACTGAGATTTTTGTGTAGGAAAAAAACTTTAATGAACTGTGTGTTTATAAAAATCAAGTTTCTCTGGGTATAGCTAAAAGGGAAGAGGTTTAGGTGGAAAATAATTAAATTGTTCTTAATAAAGTAATAGAAAATGTTAGCTTTTCTCTGATGAGATAGAGATTTTGAGGTCTTGGGAGAAGTAAAGAGATGGAGAAGAGAGCTTCTAGATAATATAACTCTGAGCATCCACTCTCCCCAGCTTCCATGATTCATTCTTCCCATGGTAGCCAGAGTGATATTACAAACCTGATCATGTTCCATCCCCCAGCGCAGTGCCTGATACTTAAAAATTTCTTGCTAACAATTTGCTGAGCATGAATGAATATATGAGCCAGATGACAGATCCCTAAAGAAAAGGACAGCCACTGAGAAATTTTCTATAGTAGGGGTGGTTTTGGACAATTATGTTTAATACTCATCTTAAGTAGATGCCTAATCTGTTCTATGCTGTAATTGCTCCCCTACCTCACCCCGCAACATCCTTCAGTAAAAGTCTGCTACACAAACAGCATTTTTCTGGGGGAAATTAAGGAAAGGAAAGAAGGAAAGAAGGATGGAAAATAAAATACGAGAGAAAAGATGAAAGAGAGAAACAGACTCTAGAACTAGGTAAAACAATGTACAAAAAATGGTAGCAGCTACAAGAGGAAGAAAGATAATGAACAGGTGAACTCAGAATTCAGCGGGAGCAGGCATTTAAGTGAGAAGTGACCAGACTCCTCTGAAATTTGGGGCAGGATGGGACATTCCCCTTATTCTAGGTTAGGAACTTGGACCCTTCTAGAGGAAGGAATAAGATGTAGGATTTGGGGACACACAATGGCTGATACATCAGGTCACATCAGGTTACATATGGATGAAAGCACTACATTCATAAAGTTGTGATGATTAATTAAGTAAGATAATTCATGTAGAGTGCTTAGCAGAGCGCCTGGCACATATTAAGAACTCAATGTATGTTGCTTGTTTTCCCTCACTTTCTTCTACTCCCTCTATTCCCTTTCTGGAGTCCTGGTGTGGCGCTATGGGATAATGCACTGGACCGCAAGATAGCTTGGAACTACAAGGTCGGCGGTTCAAACTCATCAGCCGCTCCTTGGGAACCCTGTTCAGGGACACTATAAGTCGGAAACGACTCGATGGCACTTAACAACATTCCCTTTCTACCAGGTTTCATTCATTCTTTTCCAAGGACATGCAGGGGGCGTGCCCGCTGCTCCCTCCACCCCCACGACAAACCCCGCCTCTCACTTCTCCCGGGATTGGTTCCTGAGAGGCGGAGCCGAGGGAAGAGCCCCAGTACGAATCGGTGAGGGCGGGGCGCATGCGCGGGCTGGGCTGGGAGGTGGTGGAGAGGAAGAGCTGCCGGAAGTAGGCGGCGGAGGTGGTGGCCGAGGGGGCGACAGCTGCCAGGGAAACCGAGGCGCGGAGCGCACGGCCAGCACCTAGGCAGCCTGGGGGACACTTCTGCGTCCTGCACTCAGGAGGACCTAGAGTGCTGTTTGCCTGGACTGACGGTCCCTCGTCCAGCAGCCTCCTCTGGACTCGGGCTGTTCCCTGAGTCCGCCAGGGGGCGCCGCACTGAGGGGCTGCAGAGTGGGGGTCGGTCGGGCGGTGCAGCTCTGAGAGGGGGAGCCGGACCCAGCCTGAGCAGAGGACTCTCCCCGCTCAGGAGGAGCCCCTGGGCGGGGGACCCGGAGTTCTCACACCCGGACTGAGGCAGGGGCATCTGGGGGCGAGGAGGGCTCAGAGCCCTCTGCCCCTGCCGGCACCCTGGCCATGACAGGCAAGTCGGTGAAGGACGTGGATCGGTACCAGGCGGTTCTGGCCAACCTGCTGCTGGAAGAGGATAACAAGTTTTGTGCAGACTGCCAGTCTAAAGGTAGCGCATCTCTCCTGGCAGGCGAGGGTTCAGCTTCCGGGCCGCGCTGTGGGGGTGGCATGTGTGGGGAGGGGGTTTCTGAAGCTTACGCCGTCCAAATCGTCTTTAAATAGTAACGCATGCTACTCTTGCTGAGGAGCTGCTGGGTCCTCTGCAGCCCGGGGACTGGTGTGGGAAGAGGTTGCGAGGGCGAGTGTGTGTGTGTGTGTGTGTGTGTGTGTGTGTGCGTGCGTGGTGGTCAAAGTGGCGTGATGTGTGTGGGTGAGAACGTCTGTATTTCGGGGCTCTGAATGAGTTGTCAGTCCAAAGGTAGCCTAGAGCTCTTAGCCGCTCTTTTGCAGACCTGAGGATGAACTGCAGTGTGTGTGTGTGTTGGGGGGTGGGGGGGGGGGGCGGGGAGGAGAGAAGACGGGTGAGGGAAGTGAGATGACGAGTACAAAACTGCTTAAATGAATTTTAAAGGTGGTGATTACTGCGGTCTTGCTTTTTGGTTAGCAACTACTTCTGTCATTTACAGACTTGCTAATATCTGACAGATATCTGATATTGATGGCTTTCTTCCTGGATGTGTGCGCTGAAAAACTGCCTTATGCAGTGATACAGTGCGGATTTCTAGACAACCTAGCCCTGTCTTGTGGAGTGCATTGGAGGCCTAATGTGTGTGTGGTGGCAAAAACTAGCAGATTTGGACTGTAATGCAGGATCCATTTAATCAGTGGAAGAAAGAAGTAAGAGATGAATCCAGGATGTTGCTTCATGGTGGTTATACTTCTGAAGGTGAAATGTGATCATTGTAAATTGAAAGAACTATATAGCTGTTGTGTTCTGTGCCCTGGAAGATTCATGATTTGAAACAATTAAAAAATCACTATGATAGGAAAACTTGGGCATTAATGAAATGTGTGCACTCAAATTTTATAGATACAAACTTCTATAAATATTTTCCTATTTTCTTTCCAAGTTCTTTGGTATAAAATCTGGAAGAGTTGAGAAAATTCTTCTCCCTTCGGATGAGGAGAAAGGAAGAGTTATATTTTGGGGACTGTTGTTATTTTACTTTTGTTCATAATGCAGTGGCTTTGCCAGGGTTGTTTGTCATATAGCTTGTTGGGCATATAGTATAAAACAAAGATTCAAATGTATTTGTATTTATCTGCATTGAGAAGAGCAATATATACTTGTTATTTTCCTGTGATTATCTTTTGGAAAAATAAGGTTAGGTAAGGAAAATAGGAGAATGATATATGGATTCAGACACTTGGTAAGTATATTAGTGACCTCTCTACCAATAGGTAAAAAAGAGTTCTGATAACGTAGTGATTACAATTCTGGCTGCTAACCACAAGGTCAGCAGTTTGAAACTACCAGCCCTTCTATGGGAGAAAGATGAGGCTTTCTGCTCCCATAAAGATTTTCAGCCTTGGAAACAAACCCTATTCAGGGTTGCTATGAATCGGAAGTGACTCCATGGCATACCACCACCAACACCAATAGATAAATGGCATATGTTCCAATAGGAAAACACGTCTCTAAGACTTCTTACCTGAATTTTTACATTACCAAGAAGTCATTTTAAAAAGTACTTTAGAGCTGATTCTTGTTAGACATTGTTCTAGGTCTATTAGAAAATTTGGTTTTAAATTTCGGCATGCACTTGCTTTACTCATGGTTCCTTTGTCCTCAACTTGACACTCTTAATGAAGAAAGCCTTTAGACTGCACTTTGGTACATACATCTGGGGACTCAGATGCCATTTTGATGATTAGTGCCCACCCTCCACCCCTTTCTCATACTATTCTCATGCTTACTCAAATTCCAATAATATCTAGTATGTGGAAGAGAGAGGTTGATTCACCACTTCGTCCTCCAAATTTTGCTTACTCTTTATTAACACCATTATCCAGTAATGACGTGTTAGTTCATTCTTCATGAGAACTAGTCATTGCTGATTTGTAAACTTTGTTAACTGCTGTTGATGGTAAAATCCTGGTTCTTGAAATATTTTTTTTCCCAAAAACTAGTTTTAAATTTTAGCTTGATGGCTTCAGTGACTTGGTCATTGTATTACAACTGAGATGACACGGTGCCAGTCATCTTTCAATTCAGGTAAATAAGATGTTTGTTGAGGTCTTGGTTTTCCAGTTTGTGAATTATTAGCCCCTTCTTCCATTTTTTCAGACACTTTCCATCACTCCCCTGCTCCCCTTTCCTCCCTAATTTGTGTTATTGTAGTGATCAAGTGAACAACTGTCAGGTCAGGGATATAAGAGACACTTACACTGATAGATTAAGTTACCTGTTAGGTTGGATAAAAATACATTTACTTGTGGAGGGGGAGGTGTTGGAATTTTAAACCAGTTGCTAAAATGGAAGTTTGAGTTTTTAATTTGTATTTATCATATTTATTACTTAGAAAATTGAGCTCTAACTGTGGTGAGTGATTGCTAGTCTGTTAATATTAAATCAGAGGATTCAGCCCTGAACTACAGACCTATGGACAGGCATTTTTGTAATATTCCAATAATTTTTTGGCAATGATGCTTCTATTAAAATCTTAGATTTATGTAGAATGAATATTTCTTTTATTAATTGACTCTTTTATTTGAATATCAGAATAGAGAACAAGCATGATTAGACATTGTATTGGTTTAGGGGTATCTTAGTTACCTAGTGCTGGTATTACAGAAATATCACAAGTGGGTGGCTTGAACAAACAGAAATTTATTTTCTCATAATTTGTTGTTGTTGTGTGCTGTTGAGTTGGTTCCAACTCATAGCGGCTCTGTATAGGGCTTATGAGGAGTGACAGGTGGGTTTGAACCACTGACCTTATGATTACCAGTCCACTTATCCTACAGCGCTACACCAGGACTCCTTCTCACAGTTAAGAGGGTAAAAGTTGAGTTTAGAGCTTGATGGTGGTTTATCTAGGGGAAGGCTTTCTCTGTCCACTCAGGAGTAAGGTACTTGTCTCTTTAGTTCCTGCTTCCTGGTTCTTTGGAGATGTCCAAGTGTCTTACCCCATCTCTTCTTTCTCTTGTTTGTTTCATGTCGCATATCTCAAAAGAGATTGTTTTAATGCATATCCTACACTAGTCCTAGAGTCCTGGTGTGGCCCTGTGGGCTAATGCCCCAGACTGCAAAGTTGTTTGAACTGCAATGTTGGTGGTTCAAGCTCACCAGCTGCTCCTTGGAAACCCTATACAGGGTTGCTATGGGTGGAAATCAACTCCAAGGCACTTAACAACAACATTAGTCCTGCCTCATTAACGTAACAAAGAAACCCATGCTTAAATGTGATTATAACCATAGGCATGTTGTTGTTGTAGTTAAGTGCCATCAATTTCTGACTCATAGCCAGTAGAGGATTTCTGAGGAGCCATTGATGGGTTTGAACCACTGACCTTGTAGTTAGCAGTCCAGTGCTTATCCTACAGTGCCACACTCAGACTTCAAACATGGGCATAGAAGTTAGGATTTACCACATGTATTTTAGGGGACTTTTCATTCTCTTGAACATAAGACTCATCAGTTTCTAGGACATCTAAGTCATTACAGTGATTCTCGTGTAGGACAGAAAGCTGTTTTGATGCTGCCTTTTTAAAAAAATGCTATCTCTTGCTCATACCACCCATTTGTGATGTACTGTGGTGGCTTGTATGTTGCTGTAAGTTATGCTGCCATTGTTTTAAATACCAGCAGTGTCACCCATGGTACACAGTTTCAGTGGGGCTTCTAGACTACCAAAGACTGGGAAGAAGAGTCTGGCAATCTCTTTTGAAAAAACAAAACAAAACAAAAACAGGCCAGTGAACACCTCATGTCTAGAGCAGAATATTGTCTGATATAGTACTGGAAAATGAGTCCCTCAAGTTGGAAGGCACTCAAAATATGACTGGAGAAGAACTGCCTCCTTCAAAGTAGAGTTGACATGAATTGAATAAAGCTTTCAGGACCTTCACTTGCTGATGTGGCATAACTCAAAGGAAAAAAAAAAGAAGAAACATACAAATATCCATTAATAATCTGAACATGGAATGTATGAAGTATGAATCTAGAAAAATGGGAAGGTGTCAAAAATGAAATAAAATACTTGAATATCAGTACCTTGGGCACTAGACTGGTATTGGCCATTTTGAATTAGATAGTCATATAGCTTACTATGCCAGGAATGACAAATTGCAGAGGAACAATGTCACATTCATCGTCAAAAATAACATTTCATGATCTTTCTTGAACTATAAATACTGTCAGTGATGGGATAGTATGAGATGCCTTCAGGAAAACCAGTTAATACAGCAATTATTCAAATTTGCACACCAACCACTAGTGCCAGATATGAAGAAATTGAAGATTTTCCTGAACTTCTGCAGTCTGAAGTGGATCAAACATGCAATCAAGATGCATTGCTAATTGCTGGTGACTGGATTGTGAAACTTGGAAACAAAGGAGGATCCATAGTTGGAAAATAGGGCCTTGACAATAGAGAGATAATGTGGGAGTTCACACGATAGAATTTTTTGAAACCAATGATTTATTCATTGAAAATACCTTTTTCAACAACATAAACGGTGATCTTGGAGAAGTTCCATATCATCAATCAGATTAAGTTTAGGGACTGACTTGGGACAGGCTATCAGTTACGCCTATGCAAATTTAAGTTAAAGCTGAAGAAAATTAACCTTCATTAAAGTTGACCTGGTGTGGTGCTGTGGGCTAATGCGTCAGACTGCAAAGTCGTTTGAACTGCAAGGTCGGTGGTTCAAGCTTACCAGCTGCGCCTTGGGAACCCTATACAGGGTCGCTATGGGTCGGAATCGACTCGACGGCACTTATGAACAACAACAGAGGTGAATTACAGCCTTTGAGTATATCACACCTGAATTTAGAGACCGAGAAGATTTGACACATTGAACACTAATGACGGAAGACCAGACTAGTTGTGGGATGACACCAGTATCATACATAAAGCAAAAAGTCATTAAAAAGTAAAGAAAATGTCAGAAGAGATTCTGAAACTAGCGTTTGAATACAGAGTAACTACAGCAGAAAGAGGAAATGATGAAGTAAAAGAGCGATACAGAAGATTTCAAAGGGTGGTTTGAGAAAGCAAAGGATTCTAATGAAATGTACAAAGACCTGAAGTTAGAAAACAGGCTGAAGGATTCGGTAGGCAGACAGCGCCACTCTGCACAGAATGGCGGGCAGCTATTCCCTCCCTCGAGCATTCCCTCACAGCGCCCCCGCGTGGAGACTCAGCTCAGTCCGCTGGTGGGCGCAGCGTGGTGCGGAGAGGTACAGCCTGTGGGAAGGGGAGGGAAGAAAGAGCGAGAGGGGCAGGTGATGAGGATGTGCCTGGATTTTCTCCCTCAGTCTCTTCTTTACAACGAATTCCATAGTAACCTTGGTTAAGTGGTGCAGTAACGCAAACTTGAGAATTTCCTTGGCCTGCAGGCGTGATCTCAGTCAGAGTCTTAAAGAGATGATTTCAGGAGATTTCCGGCAAGATGGCGGACTGGGCAGACACACTGCATGGACCCTGTACAGTAAAGATACGAGAGCCAGCCTGGGAGCCACTCTGCAAGAAAACGATGAGGAATGCTTTCTCTTCTCACAGAAATTTAAAAGCCACAGGTGAGCGATGGCCCTGGGTGGCTGGAAGAAGCCCTGATATCCAAGCAAAAGAATTATGGAAGCATTTTCAAACCGACCTTGCGGCCCCAGTGCATTATATATACCATAGCCTGGTGTGGCTCCGCGGGATAATGCGCTGGATCCCAAGGTTGGTTTGAACTGCAATGTCGGCAGTTCAAATTTACCAGCCACTACTTAGAAACCCCATGCAGGGTTTCTGTGAGTCAGAACCGACTCCACCACTTAACAATAACGACATTCAAAACTTAACAGCTCAGTGAAGGGTTTGGGATGGGAAGGTTAATTTGCACTATGAATTATTTTGTTTTGTTCAAACAAACAAAAGAAACTATGATGGTTACAGGGGTGTGTGTGTGGCGGTGCAAGGAAAATTATTCTTGGGCTAGAGGCACTTAACAACAACACCTCAGTATAATGAAAACAAAAATCCTATCAATTGGACCAGAAAACATTTTTTGTTGTTAAGTGCCATTGAGTCAGTTCCAACCCATAGTGACCCTGTATTGGGTTTCTGGGGAGCAGCTGGTGAGCTTGAACCACTGACCTTGCAGTTCAAAAACATCATAAGTGGTAAAATATTGAAGTTGTCTCTGATTTCATTTTATTAGATCCACTATCAATGTCCATGGAAACAGTCAAGAAATCAAACAAAGTATTGCATATTGAGCAAGTCTGTTGCAAAATGCCTCTTCAAAGTGTTAAAAGGCAAAGATGTCACTTTCGACTAAGGTGCTCCTGACAGTTGCTTCATATGTAGGTGAAAAGCTGAATAGTGAATAAGGAAGACTAAAGAAGAATTGATACCTTGGAATTTGGTGTTGGCAAGAATATTGAACATACCATGGACTGCCAGAAGAAGGAACAAATCTGTCTTGGAAGAAGTACATCTAGAATGTTTCTTGGTGATGGCAAGGATGGCGAGACTTCACTTCACGTACTTTGAACATGTTATCAGGAGGCACCAGTCCCTGGAGAAGGACATTGTGCTTGATAAAGTGGAGAGCAAAAAAGTGAAGGAACCTCAACAAGATGGATTGACACAGTGGCTGCAACAATAGGCTCAAATATGATAATGACTGTGAGGATGTAACAACATCAGGCAGTGTATTAATGGTCACTTTGTATTGGGACTGACTTGATAGTACCTAATAAAATAGCTAAGGAGCTCTGGTAGTGTAGTGGTTACGAATCGGGCTGCGAACCTGAAGGTCAGCAGTTCAAAACTACCAGCAGCTCCGCAGGAGAAAGATGAGGCTTTCTACTCCCGTAAAGATTTACACCCTCGGAAACCTTGTACAGGGTCGCTATGGGTCGGAACCGACTCGACGGCACTTAACAACAACAACAACAATACCATAGCTAACAACAAATCATTTACTCTAGGTCCATAGATGTAGTTTCTTCTTTACTCAAGTCCTCAAGTGAATGTGACCTTTAAGGTAAATTTTTGGACTGATTTAAATAGTGATAGAATAGAGGATAAACGTAATTAGAAATGTCAGTGGCAACTGGCTGGTTAAGGCTAAATTCTGACCTTTAGTGGGGTCAGATTGCCTCAAGGTATAATCTTTTGCCATGCAGTTCCAGATTTTATCATTGTGCCTGGAATAACTCATAAAACAACCTCTTCAGAGACTGTAATTTAGATGAGACAGTGTATTTATAGGTAGACTGTTACCAAACTAGATTCTCTTATTTACCATAAAAGAATTAACTTTTTTAATGACCTGAATTGAATATTTGTGTCCACTATTGGGCTACTTCTTCTTTGGTATCAAAACTTGTGAGAAATTGAGAGTTGTTTGAAGAACAAAGGATTAGAATGGAAGAACTTTGATAATCTTGAGGAATATTCACTTCAGACTATGAGACGTGGAATTCTTGAGTCTGACAGAAATTTTGTAATCATTTTCACTTGTCACTTATTATTTAACTGCAACTTGTCTCTGACACCTATGTCATATTTTGCCTCAAATTACATAACCACTGCCTCTCTTCCAGTTCTCATTATGTATTTTAAAATATAAATATACTTTTGATAAGATAATGCTTTCATGTGATTCAAAATTCAAAAGGTTCAAAATATGTACAGTGAAAAATTGTACCCTGATTCCTTAGCCACCATTTCCTCTCTCTAAGATAACTAATGTTGATAGTTTTCTGTTTGTTTTGTATTTTAATTTTTTATATTTTTAGAAGATACTCGGTGCATTGGCAAACAAGTACTTTTTTTTTCTTCATAGTTTTAAGTCTATTATTATTTTTTTGGGGGAAACTTTTTATTGTGAATTGAGTGAAGGTTTACAGAGTATATATCATCAATTTTATACTCAACAAATCATACACTTTGTTACTAAATGATTGAAACCTCTCTGTGGTTCTTATTTCGAGTCCACTCTTCCCAACGCTTTTGAATTTTGTCCTTAGGTAAATGTT
>NW_006408624.1:9427415-9440622 GCF_000296735.1 Chrysochloris asiatica
CCTTCTAATGTGCTCCCTTTCAGAGCAGTTGGTAGTAGTAGCCAGGCACCATCTAGGTCTGGTCTCAGGGTCAGGGAGACTAATGCTCACATGTTTCATTACTTCATTGAACTAATTGATTTCAAGCATCTTCTGGTTTCATCACTCTTTATATCTCCACACATGTTAGATGACTGCTCATGAGCTTTTAAGATCCCAGTGGCTACTTAACAAAGTAGGATGTAGAACATTGTCATTGAGGACCAATTGACCATAGTGTCCCCTGAGACCATGGTCCTGAGCCTCCAGACCAAGCAACTCATTACATTAAAGTGTTTGGTAATATTTAAGAAGTTTTCTTAATTTTGTCCCTTATATGCTCCACCACATTCATAGAGATGTTTGCAGCAAAAGTAAATACCCCTGTACAAATATCCTTTGTTAAATATTTATATATTTGATACAAGCCATAGTACGAGTAGATATATGCACACCAATGTTCATAGCAGCACTATTCACAATAGCAACAAGATGGAGACAGCCTAAGTGCCCATTAGTGGAAGAATGGATAAACAAACCTTAGTACATACACACATGGAATATTATGCTATCTGGCAGAGTAACATGGATGAACTTTGAGGACGTTATGATGAGTGAAATTAGTCACAAAAGGACAAATATTGCATAAGACCATTATTGTAAAAGCTTAATAAAAGACACCCATACTGAAAGGGGGAAAAATTCTTTGTTGGTTACCAGTGGGGTTGGAGTGGTGGAGGATTTTGGGGGAGGTGGAGGGAGGCCACAGTAGAGCACAGGGTAGGGGGAGGACACATCGTAGTTCAGGTGTTGGTAAAGTCAATACATAAGAAGGGGGAGGGGGTGGAAGAACAAGATAGCTAGGGGAACACTGAGACAGGTTTGCATGAGCTAAATGGGACAGAGGTTAATAGTGATGCATGCATAATTTTGGAACAATAGGGCTCTGTGATACAGGGATCAAGGCATAGTCTAAAGAGGGGAAATAAGAGTAAGGTGCTTGACTGTCTTAAGAATATTGTTTTCCCTTGCCTATTATTGTAAAATAGACACTTGAGTGAGCTAGAAATGTTGGGAAACATGATTAGAGAAAACTCGTAAGCCCATCTTCAGCCTATAACTGATTGGAATACCTAGAAGGTGTTCTAGAACTTGCCCAGTGAAATAGGACTCTTGCGGTGTAGAGGACCTTAGGTGGAATCCTGAACCGCATCCAGAACCTTCTGAGGTGGGACATTCCCACTAGAAAGGACAAGCAGACCACCTTGGGACAGCTAGAGTGACAGAAGATGCATCTTCAAAGAAAGATCTGCAGGAAAAAACCCAAAACAAAAATGTCAGTATGACTGTCTACTACAAGAATAAGTGGGAAGCCATCAAGGCAAGCAATCAAGTTCCTTCAGGACAAACTCTTCTCTAAGAATGAAATTCTAGGGTAACACATGAGCAGGCATGTAAGTTTGCTGGTGACCACATCGGTCTATTGGTGAGTGGAAGAAGGGGAAAGGCAGCAGTGAAGAAACGGGCTGAGTTTGACCACATTCTTTAGACTCCCGTTGACCTGGAGATGAGAGAGAGAAGAGGAAGAGCTGGTTGGTCCAAAGTGTGGTGAGACCTGGGGACACCTGAGCCCATGGACAAGGACATAGCCACAGAGGGCTAGAGCTAAGAGTGAAGCATCTAGCTGATATGAAGTGAGGGGAGATGCATAAGAACACCCGAAGTTGCAGATAGTACCCATTTGACCTAGCCTCAATTGCTTGATAATCAGAACTCGCCTAGAGGAAGATTAAAAAAATAATAAAACACAATTTTGATAAAGGAAATGTGGGTAAATTGCTATAATTTGATGAATTTGACCTATACTCATGGAGGTGGTTGTTGGTTGTTATGTGCCGTGGAGTCGGTTCTAACTCGTAGCAACCCTGTGTATGATTTCTGAGGCTGTACATCTTTATGGGAGCAGAAAACCTCATCGTTCTCCCATGGAACAGCTGGTAGTTTCGAACTGCTCACCTTTAGGTTCACAGGCTGATTCGTAACCAGAGCTCCTTAGTAGCTCTAAATACCAACAGAGAAGGAAGGAGTCTTCACATCAAGTATCAATGCTATACCCTCTATACACAGGGTAGATAGGGTCAGGCAATTTAGACATTGGCTATCTAAAATGAGGGGCAATAAAGGCACGAAGTGACTGGCTTACAAGGTTTCAAGAGGGAGTTTATTTTAAGAGTGTGTGGGGGAAGATAGAGTCCCCACTGAATAGTTTTCATCTTGTCTAGATGGGTCTGGTACAAGGAGATGGGGATAAGATTCTTATGATTCAATAGTGAGTAATTGTTATCATGACTAATTGCAACTGCCACAATTGTAAAGGTAGAAGTTTTGTAACAAAAATGGTGGAGTAGTTAATCTTACAGTCCAGAAACAGAGGACCCAAGGACCATCAAGGGAGAAGAGCACAAGTGGAATGCGGGACCCTATTCAGAGAAGCAGTGACACCAGAGATGGAGGCAGAGATGGGGACATGGAGAGAGGGAGCAGCTGAGGACTCTAGATTCATGGAAAGAGAGGGACTGAGAGCTGGCAGCCAGGAGGCAG
This sequence comes from Chrysochloris asiatica, assembly GCF_000296735.1. NCBI lineage: Eukaryota > Metazoa > Chordata > Mammalia > Afrosoricida > Chrysochloridae > Chrysochloris > Chrysochloris asiatica. The sequence goes on from NW_006408624.1 coordinate 9,430,035, forward strand.
ACTTGCAGAATGTACCTTTTGGTGATGTAAATTATTATATATGCCTGAGTTGTTTTTTTTTTAAAAAAAGCTAAAATGAATAGAGAGAAATACTGTTAACTGATGGTACATGGAGGGGATTATAATCAATGTAATGAAACAAGGTGTATGATGTGTTGAATGTAAAACTGATGATCTGCCCTGTAAACTTTCACTCAACTCACAATAAAAACTTAAAAAAAATTTTTTTTTATATATTTGTGGATATACTTTCACTCTGCCTCCCATACCTTTTCAGCCTGTGCATCTGTCCATGTAAATCCAACTGTAATACACTGTTGTTACAGGATTCTAACAGATATGTTCAAATACATTCATTTGCAATACTTTCATGCAAATAGTGGCATAGTACCTTAGTTCTTAATGCCGTGTGTTTTTAGTCAATAATGTAACATAGCATGAAAATTCTCCCTACTTGTGCGTTGAGGAGTATTGGTGTGGCACTGTAGGATAAGTACTGGACTGCTAACCAGAAGGTTGGCAGTTAAAACCTACCAGCCACTCCTTGGAAGCCTTATACAGGGTCACCATGAGTCAGAAGTGGCTGGACAGCACTTAGCAGCAACAATGTGCATTGAAGAGCTTCTTCATTTTTTCAAGATGTTTCCTAAGGCTGTACCTAGGCTATCTTAAGTTGCAAGCTGAATATTAAGATGAAGTTAAGTGATTTGAAAGACATTTGCTCTCCTTGAGGGCATCTTAGAAAGTATCCTAGGCCCATCCATAGTACACAATAGCCCACCGTTAGGTGGCAAAGATGCAGAGTAGTGAGAAGGTGTGTAGACTTGATGTTGGGAATTTCCAGTTAATCTGTCTTACTCTGTTTGTAGCTGTGTGACCTTCAGCACACAGTGTAACTTTCTCAGTTTATTTTCTTCATTTGAAAATGAAAGTGCCTTGAAAACTATAGAAATGTAAGCATTATAATTACCGTGGCTGGCATCATTTATTTTATCTTAATTTTATTAGTTTCACTTTCTGACTTGGGTTCTAATTTAATTCAGAGTAACTCTCTGGAGGTAACAAATAACTTCAATAAAATTATTGTATTTTCTGTTGGTATTACCATAACTTCTTATAGAGTAGATAGAGACCTGGATGGTTGAGGTAACCAAATTGAGGGGATGGGACTGACATTGTTGCTGTTGTTCTTATACAGAAAGTTGATAAAACTAGTTGTTTTCCTGTAATAGTTGGTAAAATAAATTGGTGCAACATTTCAAAGCTTTACTCTCCAAATGAATTTCAAGTTAAGGTATGTTTTAGAAAACAGTTTATGCCCTTAAAATCTCCTATTGCTGACAGCCACACTTAAAATGACTCACTCAATAATTCCTTAGTGTTTAAACCAAAACCATTTTCTGTATATGGTGGTTCTTGCAGTTTTGAAAATGTTCTTTATGTGACCCTTGAGGATGGTCTCTGGATGTTTGCTGACTTTCCAAACTTGTATGATATACTAGATCAGGGAGTTTCTTAGTGTAGAAACTTTATAATAGTAGTTCAGAATTTTAGCCCCTGCTGATTAATATCTTGCTTTGTTTTATATTTGTTTTTTTGTTGATAGCTAGATTGTTGCTTGTTAAATACTATCTCTTTGAACATGAACCTTCCTATCAGTTTAAAATTATCGTACCTGTATCTTAGGTACCTTTGCGAGGAGAACGAAGCAAAACAAAACATCAGAACATAAGGAGCCTGTTTCCATTTCTAGTTGGTGAACACCTCTTTCCAGCCAAGATCAAATAACTTTATGGGACTTTAGAAACCCTATACAGGGTCGCTATGGGTCGGAATTAACTCGACTGCACTTAGCAACAACAACATAGTTAATGCACCTAACTCTGACAGTTGTGGTGAGGTTGACATAGTTTTGCTAAAACTAATTTATCAAAAGTCCCCATTTGGTTGCTTTTTAATATCAACATGTTAAACTTGTTCCCTGGGAGATACTTTCCTATTCATTCTCCTCGTGCTTTAAATATCATTTGTGGCAGTTTGAATAGAGTACAAAAGGCTATATCCCTTAGGCAAAACTCTTTGCAAGTCTGAAATCCCATACTACTTATAATCAGAAAAATATTTCTTGATCTGCTCTGTCACATACTTGTCATTCTCAGGTGCCATTGAGTTGATTCTGACTCATAGTGACCCTATGTCCAACAGAATGAAGCACTGCCCAGTCCTGGGCCATCCTCACAACTGTTGCTATGACTGAGTCCGTTGTTATAGCCATTGCGTTAGTCTGTCTTGTTGAGGGTCTTTTCTTTTTTGCTGATCCTCTACTTTAAAAACATAATGTTCTTCTTCAGACACTGGTCTCCCTGATAGCATGTCCAAAATACATAGTCTCACCATCCTCGATTCGTAGGAGCATTCTGGCTGCACTTTTTCCAAGACAGATTTGTTTGCTCTTTTGGCAGTTCATGGTATGTTCACTATTCCTTGCCAGTGCCATAATTCAAAGATACCAATTCTTCCTTGGTCTTCCTAACTCATTGTCCAGCTTTTACTTGCATATGATGTGATGGAAAAAACCATGGTATGGGTCAGGTGTACTTTAATTCTCAAGGTGACATCTTTGCTTTTTAACATTTCAAAGAGGTCTTTTGCAGCAGATTTTCCCAATGTAATATATCATTTGGTTTCTTGACTGCTGCTTCCATGGGCTTGTACCAGAATTTATTGATTAAAAGATAGGGTTGTTGGCCTCAAGGATTTTACAGTTTAGTAGGGAAGCAGCTGTGTGAACAGTTGAATGTAGGGAAGCAGATGTGTGAACAGATAAATGGCATAGTATAGTAATTATCATTATGGTATTGTATACAGAGAGAAATGAAAGCATTGAAGAAGGCAAACTAAGCAACCTCAAAAGTCATGGTTTTAAAGAGACAACTAGACTTTATCTTAAAGGATGAGCACAAGTTTTCCAAATTAATTTAGGAGGCTGCATTTTAGGTAGTGTGGCGCTGTGGGTTAATGTGCCAGACTTAAAAGCCATTTGAACTTCAAGGTCGGCAGTTCAAGCTCACCAGCTGCAGTTCGGGAACCCTATACAAGATCACTACAGGTTGAACCAACTTGATGGTACTTAACAAAAACAACATTTCAGGTAGAGAAAATAGAATGTGCAGAAGTTCCAAGGAGTGCTTTATTGTGTGTGTGTGAAAGAGGGGGGGGGGCTAGGGTGAGATGGTGGGGAGTTGTTAGTATATTCTGGGGAGTGACAAAAGGTGACGTTTGAGAGGTACACAGGGGCCATCTGGTTAAAATCCTAGTTCTGCAGTTGACTTGCTGTATGTCATTGAGATCAAGAATATGCATTATGCTCTATATTCCTGTGTAAGAAGCCCATAGCATTTGAGGTCCATTTGCTACTCAAGTGGGACTATAAGTATGGAAGACACAAATATGTCCTGATTGCTAAATACTAAGAAAGGTCTGAGTACTGTGCCCACAATATTGCCATGGGTATACTAAATTATCTTAGAAAAGTCTGGTGAAATTCCAGCAGTAGATATGGTATTTGGGAGTTGATAATGTTGAATTTTGAGCGATTATTCTCTTATGTTGAAGCATGTCATCATTTTGAGTATTTGATGTATGTTCTTGGTGGTTCTATGCTTAGGATGCACACACAGGTTGAGGTAGCCACATCTTTCTGTACAGTTTTTAGCAAATATAGGAGGGGGCTTCTGAAATTTCATGGGAAATTTCTATTAACTTTCAGTTCCATTTTTCCATGAACGTTTTGAAGCCCTCTCCTACTGCTTCCATGTAAATCAGAAAACTTCTTTCTTTCTGCATTTTTCATGTGATGTAATTACAGTATGTAGGTGGCAGCTTTCTTGGGCTCACTTTTATTTGTAGCTATGTGCCACATGAGTCATGGCTCTGTTCTTCTACCTGAAAATTCCATCTTGGAAATGATGTCATGTATTTGATGACTGCTACATTTCACTCTTTGTGTACCTTGCAGCTGCTCTGTATGTTATCTTGATGGATTCTCCTTGCGCCACAGAGAAGGGATAAAGCAACAGTGAGCCAGACTCAATTCCTCTGAATGAGATCCCCCATGAAAAAGATACCAAGCAAGAATGCTCCACATTCTAAGGGTACAGTGCATAACTTTTGTTATTGTGTCTGCTTAAATCCTCATCACAGTTGTACTTCTGTTGGAGTAAGTGGTCAGTTTAAGTAGACACTAACTTTGAAGAAGTTCTGTGTTGGTCAGTGGAATGTGACAGTTCAGCATACCACATTGAAAAGGTAGGAACCAAGTCTGTAGACTAGATCGTCTTAAAATTCGCTCTTCCCCAATGTTTCTATTATTAAAGCAATATTCCTGTATTGGTTAGTTTTTTTGGATTGTGACTTGCCACAATTGACGTGTCCACTAGAAGGCAAGCTTCATGAGGGTAGTGTTTGGTCCCTGTTTTGTTCACTTTAGTGTCTTTAGCACCTAAAACAGTGCTTGGCACTGAACAGACTCTTGGTATGTATTTGTTTGAATGAGTAGATTTTGTCATCTATAAATCTTTTGTTTCTTTTTAGAAGAAATCTTTTACAGCTTACCTAGTTGTTGTTGTTAAGTGCCACTGAGTCGCTTTCGACTCATAGCAACCTTGTATAGGGTTTCCAAAGAGTGGCTGGTGAACTTGAACCACCGACCTTGCAGTTCAAGCCAATTTTGCAATCCGGTACATTAATCCTGCAGCGCCACACCAGAACTCCACAGATTACCTTAATCATTGCTTAATTCATAGGAAAGTACACATTTTCTGAAAAATATCTTTTGAAGGCTGTATTGTTGTTGTTAAATCCCATCTAGTTGGTTAAATCCCATCTATATAGGGTTTCCTAGGAGCAGCTGATGAGTTTGAACCATGACCTTGCGGTTCAAACCGACCTTGAATTCGAGTGCTTGTCCTGCTGCATCACACCAGGACTCAGGGGCTAGTCAGGGAAACAGAAACCACTGTAGGTCATACAGCAGATGAAATTTAATATAAGGAACAGGTTGCATAGGTGAGAACCATGAAGCTAATTTGGGACTACTGAGGCAACCCAGAGATTAGCAACACCTGGGAGTTGCTGTGTCCCTAAGGACAATACAAGGTGCTGGTGTCACCACAGGCCAGAAGCTTGAACCGTCTGATGTGAGCCAATAGTACAGAAAAAGAGATTGGCTGAGTGGTAGCTGGAGCCCAGGCAGAGTGAGAGGGAATATTACCCTCACTTTTCCCTTCCTCCAGCGCCCCTTGTGTGAGTGCTGGTGTGGCGCTGCAGGATAATGTGCTGAATCTCATAGTTTGAATGACAAGGTCGGTGGTTCAGACCTACCAGCTGCTCCTCAGAAACCCTATACAGGGTCACCATGGTTAGGAACTTAACAATACTAACAACAATGCCTCTTACTGAGTTTCACAGAAGTTAGTTGGCAAGGGAGTCTGGGAAATGTAGCTGGTTTTTTTATATACAGAGCGGAGCAAAGGGCAGGGTCTGAGCACATACAGGCAAAAGCACAAAACTAAAAAACCCAAACCTGCTGCTATCATATCGATTATGACTCGTAGCAATACTGTATGACAGAATAGAACTGCTCCATAGGGTTTCTGAGACTGTACATTTTTACAGGAGCAAATAGCCTCATCTTTCTTTTGCAGAGCAGCTGATAGGTTTGAACAGCTAACACTGAGGTTTGAACTGCACACACAACACACTGTGCCACCAGGGCTCCTTACAAAATTGCCACTTTTTTCCCCTTGTAATAATTGAACTGTTCGGGACCAGATAGAAGAGGATTTTTCTGGCAGATACAACCTCACATGTTTCTGAAAGATCTTAACTTGCTGAAACAATAATTAGTCCCAGGAAGTAATACGACAACTCCAGTTATAGCCTATATAATTAGAGTGAGTGACTATGCAAATCGGCTTCTGTCGAATGTTAAGTTTGACTGTTGACTGCTGTCAGGAGCACTTTATCATTTGGTTACTCAGAAAATAAGTTCCCACCCTGTCAATTCTGGGAAGCCTTCGGCATAATATGATACTTTGTCCCATCTGTTTGAGTCTGACACATAAGATATACAAAGATAATTTTGATGATTGCATCCTTAAGACATGGTACAGGTGTCTTTCCTTGATAGTTAACATTATCTGTGGTAGAGTTACTATTGCTTATGCCATATACCATTTTAATTTATCTTAACACTCCCGCCTGCCCCTAATCCACACACATACACAACTTCAGATAGGTTGGCACTGGGTGAGTGAGTTGAGATCGCTGGATCTAGTCTATACTGGACCTGAAAAGTGTTTTGTGTTGTAAGGGATGTTGCTGTTCCCTAGTTCAAAGGCAAAACTTCCCAAGTTGTTTTCTTCTTAATTGTCAAAATGTTTAATGAGTTATCTGATAGAAGTTCAGCATTTTCTAGAATTGCTTTTTTTGTCAATCAGGTCACCTGCATTTAGGCCCTTGCTACATTGATGGAATGGAACTAGGCCAGCAAAAGTTTTAGTGGAGTGTGAGTATATTTGCTTTTAGGCTATTTTTTGTGAAGGCCACAGATAAAGGGACCCTCACAGTTTGAGCAAAGCTACAAACTGTAAAGATGTTTCATTGTTTTTGTCTTTCATCCTAAAATTACCTTCTTGGCAAGTTACATATCTGTGAAGTTAATATTTCACAATATAATTACAATGTAATTTTGTACTTCAGAAAGCATACCCAACGGCTTCCCAGCATATCAATTCTTTGTAGCCAGTTCATTTCAATTTAAGAGGTACATCTCTGCATTCTTTTTTTTTTTTTTCTTCAAGTTTTTATTGTGAAGTTTACATGGGAGAACAAAAGCTTTATACTCATCCTATCATATTTCGTTTCATTGCAATGATTACCATCCCCTCCATGTATCAAAGGTACACCACACAGGCCTCCCTCCCCCGGGCCCCCCACCGGCCTCCAGCACACAGCCCTTCTCCTGCCTTGAGTCTAGTGTCCCCAGCTGCTCCATCTGTCCACAGCATCATCTCTGTCTCTATCCCTGGTGTCACTGCCTCTCTGGGTAGGGTTCCACTCTCAGTTCTTCTCACTTGATGGTCTCAGGGACCTCCGATCCTGGGCTTCAAAATCAATCACTTGCCTCCTTTTGTCAAAAAACATCTACCTCTATATTTCCTACTCTCACAATCAGTCCTGATGGCAATTATTCACTATTGTACCACAAGAGTCTTATCCCCATTTCCTTTCACCAGCCCAGTCCCAACGGATTGGAAATCATTCAGTGGTGATTCTAGCTTCCCCCGCCCCATCTGGAACTAGGCTCCCTCTTGAAAGCTTGTAAGCCAGTCACTTCTTGCCTTTATAGCCCCCACCCCCCATTTTGGGTAGCCAATGTCTGTTATGCCTATCTCTGTCAACCCTGTGTACCGAGGGGGTGGGAGTGATACTTGCTGTAAAGATTTGTTCCCTTTTTTGAGCGACTACATCCAGAAGTATAGGTAAAGTTGATCAAATTGTAGCAGTTTACTCTTATTCACCCCCCCCCACCCCTTTCTTCTTCTAGTCGAGTTCTGATCATCTAGCCATCAAAGCCAGGTCAAGTGAGTACTATCTGCAGGTATGGGTGGGTGTTCTTGTGCCTCTACTCTCACTTCATATCAGCTGGACATATCACTCTCTGCTCTAGTCCTCTGTGGCCATGTCACTGCCTCTGGGCCCAGGAGTCCCCGGGTTTTGCTGTACTGCCGGCCATCCAGGTCTCTACCTGGGTTCACGGGGGTCTATTGCAACTTCATTGTTGTTTTTTCCCCTTCTTCCTTTATCAGTGACCAATGTGGTCACCAGCCAGACCACATGCCTGTTCATGTATTCCCCTTGAGTCTCAGTCTTGGAAGGGGGTTTGATCTGAGGGGTCCCGACCACTTGTCTTGATAGCTCCCGGACAAACAGCTTACTTGTTCTTTTTTTTCCCCCCACAATTGTGGGGTTTATTAGTCAAGTTGTAGGCTACAGTTCAGGGACAGAAATGTTCAGGGCAAACTTCTTGCAGGTTTGGACAGTACCTTTGCGTTCTTAAAGCCTCTTGTTTAGTGATTATAATTTTCCACTACTGTACTTGATATGGATTCCTGGTGTGGCACTGTGGGCTAATGTGTCAGACTGCAAAGCCATTTGAACTACAAGGTTGGTGGTTCAAGCTCACCAGCTACTCCTTGGAAACCCTATCCAGGGTCGCTGTGGGTTGGAATTGACTTGACGGTGCTTAACAACAAAATACTTGACTTTTCCTTTTCCCAAACTTTCTCCTTCCCTGTCCTGTCTTCTGGGTGTTATATTTCCCCACAGGCTTTGTGGATGTCAGTTCACTGATGTCTGAATAGCAGGTCTCCCCCACCACAGTGGAAAACCCCAGAGATGATCCAAATCTACCTTCAGCTGTGGCCATCCATCAACATAAGGTTGCTCTGGTATTTGTCTTGAGTTTTTCCAACTCCTTTTTCCACCCTCATGCTCCTTGTGTGCGGCTGACATTTGCCCTGACATCCTACCCTTGTAACATTTCGATGAGTAGTAGTAGCATTTTATTTATTGCTACTGATTTTCACTTTCAATTAATGTTCAGTAATTGTCTGAAAATTTTTTATTGACCATAGATAGCCCTCATTCCCCAAATTCTTTTATTTCCTGTCTAGTTGTTTGGGTATTCTTGTTGACTTTTCATTATATATTATAGAGAATACCATTTATTTAGAAAATACTGGCTTTCACAGCTCATTGATAACAGTTTTTAAAAAAATTTTTAATGGGAAATGAAAGAAAAATCAAAAAAAAAGTTTAAAATCAAAAAAACAACCCCCTTTTTTTTCCGATATCAATGATTGTAATTCCCTCCGTGCAACAGTTGTCCAACTTCCTCCCTGTGGTTCTTATTTGTATTCCACCCACCTTCCTATCCCTTCTCAACTTTGTCCTTAGGTAAATGTTGCCCTTTTGATTTGGAATGATTGATTATACCATGGTATTACTAATGTTTCTGTCCCCTCCAAGTACCTATCTAGAGTCTAGGTGTGGCACTGTAGGATAAGCATTGGATTGTTAACCACAAGGTCAGAAGTTCAAACCCACCTGTCACTCCTCAGAAACCCTATACAGAGTCCCTATGAGTTGGAATCGACTCATTGACACATCACAACAACAACAATATATCTATCTACTGCTTAGCTGAAAATTGGGCCATGAGGATATGCTTCTTTCCAAACCTGAAGGTCGTGATGGAGGGCCATATGTTAGGTTCCTCCAGTCTCTCTCTAACCAGTAAGCCTGGTCTTTTTAAAAAATAATTGTGAGTTTTCTTCTAAATTTTCTCCCACTCTATCTGGGACCTTCTATTGTGATCTCTTTCAGAGCAGTTGGTAGCAGTAGCCGGGTACCATGTGTCTTCCCTCGAGCCAGTGAGTCACTTTCCCTTCCCTCCCACCCCTGGTAACCATTAAAGACTGTTTCTTTTAGCATGAAAACCTTTTCTTAAGTTTTTCAATAACAGTATAATACAATATTTGTCCTTTTGTGATTGACTACTTTCACTCAGCATAATGCTCTCCAGATTTCATCCATATTATGAGGAGTTTCGCAGATTCATTGTTTTTCTTCAACATTACATAGTATTCCATCATGTGTATGTACCATTTTTCCATTGATGGTCACTTAGGCTGTTTCCTTATTTTGCCATTGTGAATAGTGCTGCGATGAGCATTGGTGTGCATGTACCCAATCATATCCTGGCTGGTATTTCTTGTTGTAATATATCAAGTAGAGGGATTGCTGGGTCATAAAGTATTTCTGTTTCCAACTTTCTGAGGAAGCACCATACCGTTTTCTAGAGTGATTGAACCATTTTAGAATCCCAGTCTCTCCACACCCTCACCAGCATTTGTTGTTTTCTGTTTTTTTTAAAAATTTTATAAGTGCTGGTGTTAGATGATATCTCGTTGTTGTTTAGATTTGCATTTCTCTAATGGCTAGTGGTCTCTTGTCTCTCAGTTTATAATACTGTGGTGGTTTGTGTGTTGCTGATTCTGGAAGCTATGCCACAGGTATTTTAAATAACAGCAGGGTCACCCACAGTGGACAGATTTTAGCTGAGCTTCCAGATGAAGACAGACTAAGGAAAAGGAGAGACAGACTACTTCCGAATATTTAGTCATTGAAAACCTTATGAATAGTAGTGAAACACTGTTAGCACCAGATTATTGAATATTGAAATATGATGAGGCGCACCAGACTATTGTCAGATATAGTGCCAGAAGATGCGCCCCTCAGGTTGGAAGGCACTCAAAATATGACAGTGGAAGAGCTGCCTCCTTAAAGTAAAGTTGACCATGATGATGTGAATGGACTGTCATTTGCTGATAGGGCACAATTCAAAATAAAGAGAAACAGCTGTAAACATCCATTAATAATTAGAACATGCAATGTACGAAGTATGAATCTAGGAAAATTAGAAATTGTCAAAAATGAAATGGAACGCGTAAACATCAATATC
>NW_006408624.1:9446996-9455224 GCF_000296735.1 Chrysochloris asiatica
TTGTTGTTGACCGAGCTCCTCACTACACATCTACCTGATCCGCCATCTTCAAGGAAGGCCTGGTAGTGTAGTGGTTAAAACAGACAAACAAACAAACAAAAAAACCTGGTTGCGAACCTCGTGGTCAGCAGCTCAAATCCTCCAGGCCCTCCACGTGAGAGAGATGAGGCTTTCCGCAACTTGTAGTTAAACAGCCTTGTGGCTCAGTATTCCGTGTTGTTGTTGGAGCTCCACACTACACGTCTCGCTGATGCTCGAAGTTCTCGCTGTAGTTTTCTATAGTTTTAGATATTAGTCTCTTGTCTGACATGTGGTTGCCAAAATTTTTTTTCCAATCTGTTTTTTACTCTTTTGGTGAAATCTTTTGATTTATATAAGTATCTAATGTTTAGGAGTCCTGGTGTGGCACTGTGGGATAATATGCTGGACTGCAAAGTCAATTTGAGCCACAAGGTGGGCGGTTCAAGCTCACCAGCAGCTCCTCGGAAACCCTATGCAGGGTTGCTGTGGGTCGGAACCAACTCTATGGCACTTAACAGCAACAACGTTTAGGAGGTCCCAGTGATCTGTTTTGTCTTCTACTGTGTGTATGTGTTTTGTAATGTTTGTTAGTGTTTTTATGCCATGTGTTAACATTTTTCTAAGCTTCAAGTCTAAACTTTCCACAAGAAATTTCTTAATCTGAAATAATGAGAACTGAGTTTCCTCTGTCTTCAGGTTTTTTTTCCTCACTCCAAAACAAATATGTGAACATTCTCATTTTATTATGTCTTGAAAATGGTAAAGCAGAAGGAGAGAGAAGTACCCTCGACTGTAGCTGATAAGCACATCCTGGGTTAGTGCTTTTGAGCATATAAAGCACCTTTTGTTTTCCTTTTTTCAAATAGCCACTCTCTCTTTTGCAGCAGTGGCTAGTGATCGAAAGACTTAGGGCCTCAAGCCTCTAACCCAGAACTTACATCTGTAGATGTGGTTTTACATGTTACGCCTACAACATTACTTCACTTTATTTGCCTGAAGTGCACACCCAGTAAACATTTTAACTTCCTCTTTTTTTCTTTTTTTTTTTTGCTTCACTGGAAGTCCCCAAATGTGTTCATCTAGAAATCAGTTATTTTAATGTTTCTTGGGGTGAAAACATTGGTCTTATAGTATATTGTTTAGATGGTCATTTTTGTTCTTATGTCTTTGAAAAAATAAATTTCTGGAAGAATTTGTCCTGCGAGCAAATAGCATCTTCTGCTATAGTCTCCAACTTGGGGTGCTGACAGTGGTGGTTGTGGTGTTTTTTGTTTTTCTTTTTTTAATAGGCAGGAAACTCCCTGTTCTCACCATGATTTTTTTTTTTTTTTTTTCCAAATAGCTGTGAACAACAGAGCAGAGGGAAACCATTTGAAGTGTGGCAGCTGATTTGAGAAAGAACAAATTAAAAGACTCAGGGCATTCTGGGGTGCTGAAGAGTGTTTTAACTAAAAGAATAGCTATTTGGAAAACGGGTTGAGCTGTGTGTCTCTGAAGGTAGGCCTAAGTAGTTTGGGTAGAAGAACTGTTTCCGTCCAAGGCAAACTTGGAGAAAATGTCTTTCCGACAGCGTGACAGCTGCGTTCACGTTCTCACTCGCACAAGACAGAAAGGCGGCTTCACCAAGTGCAGCATTGGAATGAAAAAAGCCTCCAGCGCAGTTCCCCTCCTCAACATTCCCGCCTGGTTCAGAGCCTAGGCTGTGAACAGAAGCTGCCTGACAGAAGTGACAAACCAAAGAGCGGATATTGTGAGCGGAGTAAAAATAGGGCCTGGCTTCACTAGACTTCTCATGCATTAAGAAAAAGAAAGAGATTTATCGCCATAGGAACAGACTCTCAGATCAGTTCTTATTTGTACTGTGGGATCATGGGACAGAGAAGTTTTTGTCTTTCATTATCAATTAATGATTTGTTCTTTAAAAAACAAAAAACTTTATTTTTTTTACCAATTATGAAAGTTGTCCATGTTCTTGATGAACCTCACTGGAAAATGTGAAAAAGTATAATGGTGCAGAAGATATTTTATCATAATCCTTACAACCCTTTTTTTTTTTTTAAGTTGGGTTTGTACCATACAATAATTGTACATTATTGTTGTTTTGCCTCACATTTACCATAAGCATTTCCTGGGTCATCAGAAACATTTAATGCCATTATTGTATTCCATAATTTAAGTATATTTACTTAGTATTTAAATTATTTAATAGTGTCCATCATGGACACTGTTATTCTGTAAATGTGTGTTCTTGCCCAGCTGTTGGACAATTTAGCTTTCAGTTTTTCAGCAGTATAAATAAGGCTGCAATGCCAACTTTTGTGTAGCTGTTAGATGATGGCTTATTTATGTGTTCATATTTAAGTAGTCGTATGGACCCCCTAATTTTAAAGTTGTTAAGGGAGTCCTTTGAGTTAAGCCCATGCAGAGATTGCTTTGTTATAGAGACTGTCTTTCTGAACTGTTTTATTGCGGTAGACATCCGTTGGGGTAAGGAGTGGAGAGTTGTGGAGAGTCTGGGCTTGCTCATAAAGGACAACTTTTAGGACATGATCACAAGAAGATGGGCCTATGCTCTCACATTGTATACACAATGTGTGGAAGTATAGCTGGGCTATATTGTTGATTAGGAACCCTCATAGCATAGTAGGTTACACATTGGACTGCTAACCACAAGGTTGTAGTTTGAATCCACCAGCTGCTTTGTGGGAGAAAGATGAAACTTTCTGCTCCCTTAAAGATTTACAGTCTCAGAAACCCTGTACAGGGTCACTAGGAGTTGAAATCGACCTGATGGTACCACAGAAACAGCATCTTATATTGTCCACACAGGTCTCCTTCACGTAAATTCAGTCTGCTGGGAAGAGGGTTGATGTTGTTAAGTGCCAACAGGAAGCCTGTCTATGTACCTAATGCGAGTGCCTGATACATACTGTCCATGTCCCCATCATGGATACAATTATTCTGTGAATGTGTGTTCAGATCATATTTTTTTTTTCAGATCATATTTTTGTTTTAATTTTTGACAGTCACTTCATATTTGTAGTTAAGATGGCTGAAGATCTGTGATAGTCTAGGAAGCGGGCAGGTGAATCTCATAGTTGCTTTGTGGTAATTGCCTCTTATGCAAGTTGATATACATTGAAAGCTGGAGTCAGTCATGAAGCCAGTGTGTGCCCTCTCAGTAAATGGTTTGGTGTGATACATCATCTTGGGGAAAATCTAAACATGGGGTGTGAAAGTAGAGGCTAAAATAGCAGTCCTTTAGCCTTTTTGTAGGATGGGAGTAAATATTTAGACACTGTTCTTAGGTGCCATGGAAATTAATAATAACCTTGCAGCAGTTTTAGAAGCTTTCCCTATACCCACTGGAGCAGGTTTGTTGAATTTGAAGAAGCTTGCTTTGGCTCTTTTAGAAGCTGTGATTTTTTTCTTTGAGACCTGCCCTGAGTGTTTGTTTCCTTCGTAAGATCTTTTTATCCATGTGGCTTGACATCGCTGCCCCTCTGCCTTCTGCCACTCCTTTTGACCTGCCTCTCATCACGTTATTGTTGTTGTTAAGTACCGTGGAGTTGGTTCCGACTCATAGTGACATAGCCAGTCTTAAAACCAGTCCTTCTTACAGCAGGAAACACCTAGGTTTTGAAACATTGTGGTGAATATTTTCTTTTTGAAAGGGGAGGTAAGTGTCCACCTTTGGCTCTCCTCCCTCAGCTAGGGCTGTTTCAGTGACTGACATTTAGCATGCCACTGTACAAGCCAATCCTGTATTTTGATCCCAGAATCCATTTCTGTTCTCTGTTTGTTTAGAAATAAAAGATCTCTAGCTTGTTTGAATATTGTTGTGATTCAGTTACAGTGGAACTGATTTTCTGACTGTTTGCCTGACACTGTGTCACAAAAGCTGTGCAGTGAATTGTGGTGAGAAACTCACGTGCATATGGTCTTGCACAAAGGCTCATTTGCTGACTCCGAAGGTTTCGTGTAATGCCTGGCCGCTGGTTCTTATACTCCAGTATGCTACATTCTTCTCCCCTTCCAGGCTTCCTTGGAGGAAGGGGCATACAGGAGGTAAAGGGGTGTGAAAAAACTTCACATACAATCTCACATGTTGTGCTTCCAAGTAGCAGAGAGTGAATTGTATATTGTAAGAAAAGAGAACACCTAAAATGTTCTTCGGTTAGTGACTTAGTTTAGTGACTGTTCTCTGAGCATCTACTATGTGTAATACATGTTTGGGGAGTTTAATTCTGGATGGCTGAGGGCCTTGGATATGGTCTTGGACATTTGACTTGACCTCCAAGGGCCTTAGTTTCTCCAACCATGCTTGAACTAGATGATCCTTAAGGTTCTTTCCAGTTTCAGGATTCTGGACTCTAACTGTTTATCTGTTTGTTACACACTAAGAGAAGAAGGTTTTCCACCGAATTTATATATATATTTTTTATCTTACATGCTTTAAACTAAATGGCTTAAAAATGGTTCTTCTAGAACAGCATTTCTCACCTCACAGTTTTGATATTTTCCATAATTTGTTGTTGGGAGCTTTCCTGGGCATTGTAGGATATTTATTGGAATCCTTAGCCTCTGTCTACTCAGGTCCAGCATTAACCTCTTTCCGAAATTGGTTATGACACCAAAACTGTCTGCAGACATTGCCATTGCCCATGGAGAGCAAAACTGCCCTGGTTGAATAGTCTCTGGTGGCACTATGGTCAGTTGGCATAACATAGTCCACATAGACAGTGTTCTACATTCTACTTTGGTGAGTAAGGAGCTCTGGTTGTGTAGTGGTTACGAATCGGGCTTCTAACCTCAGGGTCAGCAGTTCGAAACTACCAGCTGTTCCATGGAAGAAAGATGAGGCTTTCTGCTCCTGTAAAGATTTACAGCCTCAGAAACCCTGTACAGGGTTGCTGTGAGTCAGAACCAATTCCACGGCAGATAACAACAACAACAACTTTGGTGAGTAGCAACTGGAATCTAAAAAGCTTATGAGTGGCCATCTATGGGGCACATATATTGGTCTCTCCCTATCTGGAGGAAAGAAGAGTGATGAAAATTGAAGACGCTTGGAAACAATTAGCCCATTGTATTAATGGATCATGTGAATATCAGTTTCCACAACCCAGAGACCACAAAAACTAGATGGTGCCCGGCTACCAACTGCTCTGAAAAGGACCAATTTGATGGTCCTGGAAATAGTGGGAAAAAAATGTGGAGCAAAATTCAAAATCATAAATAAGACCAGTCTTCCTGATCAGATAGAGGCTGGTAGAACCCTGAGACTCTGGCTTTTGGTCATCCTTCAGGTCTGGAACTGAACTCACCCCCATGGCTAAATTTTCAGCCAAGTAATAGATAGGTTTATGGAAGGACAGCAACACTAGTGAGCTGTGCACACTACAGAATGATCATCCACTTGATATCAAAAGAACAAAGTTCAGAAGGGTTGGGAAACAATGAGGACTAGAAACAAGAAGAGGAGGAAGTGGGATGAGTGATGTTACATTGAGTAGATTGCAGTCACTGAGGTGGAACAAAGTATATGATTTGTTGAATGTAAAACTGATTATCTGCTCTGTAAGCCATCTCTTAATGCACAGAAAAGTTTTTTGTTTTTTGTTTTTTTAAATTGCCCTGGTTGAGTGCCACAGCTCTAGAGGTAAAGAGTTTGGCTGTTGATGATATAGTAGTAAGCATAGCTGCCTTCTAAGCAGTTGATCTGGATTTGATTCCTGGCCAATGCAGCTTTCATTTTAGCCCTGCTGTGGTGCTGTAGGATATGCACTGGATTGGTAACTGCAAGGTCAGCATTTCAGACCCGCCTGCCTTTCTTGGAAGCGCTATACAGAGTCACTATAAATCAGAACTGACTTGACAGCATATAGCAACATTTGAATGTGAGCTATCTTTAATATCTATATTCAGATTGTTGCTCTGCTGCTTATTACATATTTTATCAACAAATGTGTATTAAGTGCTTACTATATGTATGGCGCTGTGGGTTAATGCCCTGGACTAAAAAGTCAGTTTGAACCACAAGGTTGGCGGTTCAAGCTCACCAGCCGCTTCTTGGAAACCCCATGCATGGTCACTATGAGTCAGAACCAACTCAACGACACCTAATTTGTCAGTACTTGGTTATGAGGAAGTTTATTTGCAATGTCAAGTTTTGAAATGCCATGACCCCCTGGCACACTGTGAAAGAATTGCTTAGCTGTTGTTAGCTGAGCACCCCTTTCCTACACAGCTTTCCTTTAAACCAGTTTGAATTGGTTCAGTCATAGCTGATGAAGCGGAATTGGAACAGACCCAATTTTTAAAAAAAATTAGATGATCCAGAGTACTAACTGGAAGAGGAAAAATTGTGGGTGAAAACTCTGGAATGATAGACTTGGAAGGGACATACAGTGAGCCCTTTCAAAAGGATCTGGATGTGTGACATTGGATTATTGGCAAGCTGTGGAGAGTGGTACACATTCAAAATGGTGTGGTCAGCCCATCTTTGAGCCGAGCACAATTGTTTTCTACTCAGTCAGTCAAGAGATTTGATGATGATTCAAGATTTGCTAGGCTCTTATTTTCTAAGAAGGAGAGTAAATTTCTAGCAGGACTATGTCACATCCTGTAGTCAGTGTGATGGGGTTGGGGAGTGATCTATGCCTGGGATGGAGGATGAAAGACAATCATCCTGCCTTAGTTGCAGTTGATGTTGTTCGGTGCTGTTGAGTCGGTTCTGACTCATAGCAACCCTGCGTGCAACAGAATGAAACACTGCCTGGTCCTGTGCCATCTGCACAATCATTGTTAAGTTTGAACCTATTGCTGATGCCACTATGCCAATCCATCTCATTAGGGGTCTTCCTCTTTATCGCTGACCCTCCACTTTATCAAGCATGATGTTCTTCTCCAGGGACTGCTCCCACCTGATATATGTCTGAAATATGAGAGACAGTGTCTTGCTATTCTGGCTTTTAAGGAACACTCTGGATGTACTTCTTCCAACACAGATTTGTTCTTTTGGCAGTCCATGGTACTTTAATATTCTTTTCTAACACCATAACTCAAATGCATCAAATCTGGTGTCTTCCTTATTCATTGTCCAACTTTCACATGTATATATGGCTATTGGAAATAGTATGACTTGGGTCAGGTTCACATTAGTCCTTTAACCGACATCTTTGCTTCTCAACACTTTAAAAAGACCTTGTGCAGCACATCTGCCAAATGTAATACATCACTTGATTTCTTGACTGCTACTTCCATGAATGTTAATAGTGGATCCAAGCAAAATGAAGTCTTTGACAACTTCAGTCTTTTCTCCATTTATCATGATGTTAATTATTGATCCCATGGTGAGGAATTATTTTTTTTTTTTTACATTGAGAGGCAACCCATACTGAAGGCTGTGGTCTTTGATCTTCATCAGTAAGCATTTTAAGCCCCGTTGCTTTCAGCAAGCAAGATTGTCTTGTGTGCATATTGCAGGTTGTTAACTGATTCTTCCTCCATTCCTGATGTCACTTTTTTCTTCATATAATCCAGCTTCTCTGGTTATTTGCTCAACATACAGATTGAATAAGAATGGTGAAAGAATACAATCCTGGTGTACACCTTTCCTGATTTTAAACAATTCAGTGTCCCCTGGTTCAGTTTGAGCGGCTGCCTCTTGGTGTGTGTACAGGTTCCTCATGAGCAAAATTAAGTAATCAGAAATACACATTTTCTACAGTGTTGCCCATAGTTTTTCATAGTCAGTAAAGCATAGGTAGCCATCTCTCTGGTATTCTCTGCTTTCAGCCATGATCCATCTGATGTCACCAGTGATATCCCTCTTTCCACATCCTCATCTGAATCAGGCTTGAACTTCTGACAGTCTCCCGTCAATGTACTGTTGCAGTCATTTTAAAATTATCTTTAGCATAATTTTACTTGTGATATTAATGATACTGTCCGATGATTTCCACGTTCCCCTGGGTCACCTTCCCATCAGTTAGCCTTTTCTAAAGATATGCACCCCTAAATTAGGCAGGCTTACTTTGCATCTCAAGCAAGCAAAGTTTTGCTCAAGGTAATACAGAAACGGCTACAATCATACATTGACAGAGAACTTCCAGAGGTTTAAGCTGGATTCAGAAGAGGCCGTGGAACGAGAGATATCATTGCTGATGTCCGATGGATCTTGGCTGAAAGCAGAGAATATCAGA
>NW_006408624.1:9456249-9484902 GCF_000296735.1 Chrysochloris asiatica
TGGCCCAGGATCGAACATTGTTTCATTCTGCTGTGCATGGGGTCGCTATGAGTCGGTTCCGACTTGATGGCACCTGACAACAACAACAACAACTTTGCATCTGCAGTATTTTTTTAGATTATGAGTAGATGTTGCAAAGAGGAAAGTAAAACTTTCATCTGAAGTAACTTTAAAAATGTAAAGAACTAAATGTCCCCAGGGATTAAAAAAAACAAACAAACAACTTTTTATCAGACATTATACCTGTTACCTAAAGTCAGGTCATAAGTGATAAGAAAATTTAAAAACCAAAGAATTCCAGTTGCCATTGAGTCATTTTCCACTGATGGCAACACCGTATTTGTCAGAGTAGAACTGCGCTCTTTGAGGTTTTCAGTGACTGATTTTTCAGATGCAGATCATCTGTCCTTTCTTTCAGAGCACCTCTGTTGTTGCATTTAAGTGCCGTCGAGTCTGTTCCAACTCATAGCTACCCTCTATGAGGTTTCCAAGGAGCAGCTAGTTAGTTTGAACTGTCAGCCTTGTGGCTAGCAGCCCAGTGCTACACTAGGTATCTCTGTTGTTAAAGTGATGTCAAGTCAGTCCCAATGCATAGTGATCCTGTATAGGGCTTCCAAGGAGCAGCTCTTGCGTTTAAACTGCCTACCTTGTGGTTTGCAGCCCAGTGCTGATCCTACAGAACCACACCAGGAGTCAAAGATACCTTTGTTGTTGTCAAGTGCCATCAAGTCAGTTCTAACTCATAGAGACCCTGTATAGGGTTTCCGAGGAACAACTAGTGGGTTTGAACCGCCAACCTTGCAATTCAAACCAACCTGTGGTCCAGTGTTTATCCTACAGTACCACACCAGGACTCCAAGATACATCTAGGTGGACTCAAATCTCCAACCTTTGTGCTAGCAGCCAAGCATGTTAATCATTTGCATCACCCAGGGACTTCAATAGGAAATTAATTATAATGTGAAGTTTAGAAATATCAGGCCCACCTGGCAGACTAAGAAATGATTTCCTAAATGTTAGCCCAGCACTCCCTCCCTCCACACCTGTTTTCCCCAAAACCAGCATTGATATAGTCACTAAGATAGTCATCTCCACTGGGCCCAGTGTGGAACAGTGCTGTTTACTTATGGGAGTAGAGTATGTTCTGTGAGCATCCGTGCTAGGATGCTGTGGGATCCCAAAGCCGTGAGTCAGACACTTAAGCCTGTATCATTCCCTATCCCTGGGTCCTGATAGACTCTCAGTCCCATTCCAGCTGAGCATTTGCTGGAGTAATTCCACATGGAGACTTCAAGCCAAACAATTGTTTGTACTGAGATAGTCTCACTGTTTAGCAACTAATGAAATAATCTCCTTCCTGACCCAATGAAAGCAGCTATTTTTTGTTTCCTCCCTCCCCCTTTTCAGAAAAGTCATATCTCAGCCACTACTCTTTAGTTTATTCATAATGCTTTAAGCAGGGTCTTTGTCTAGAGGAAACTGACTAGAGCCAAAATGTCATGGGCTAACCAGGGGTGTGGTACTGCATTGGACCACAAAATTGGTTTGAACCACAATGACAGCAGTTCAAACTCACCAGCCATTCCTTGGAAACCCAATACAGGGTCGCTATGAGTAGTAACCGACTTGATGGCACTTAAACCATGGCAATCAGGGAACAAGGAATGTTAAGGTCACCTTTCCTTTAACTTTCTATGTAAAAAAGCAATACAAAAACCAAAATCAACTGTCATCAAGTTGATTCCGATGCAACTCTGTGGTATAAAGCACTGGACCACCAGAACTGTTTGAACTACAAGGTCATTGGTTCAAACTCACCAGCCACTCCTTGGAAACCCTATACAGAGTCCATATGAGTCAGAACTGATTCAACAGCACTTAACAACAACAACATAGGACAGAGTAGAAGTGCTCCATAGCGTTTCCAAGGCTGTAAATCTTCATGGGAGCAGACTATGTCACCTTTCTCCTACAGAGTTGCTGCTAGCTTTGAACCACCAGCCTTTTGGTTAACAGCCCAGTGTTGTACCCAGTGTACCACCAGGGCATCTAACTTTCTATGTTGTTATTGTTAAGTGCTGTTGAGTCAATTCTGACCCATAGCGACCCTGTATAGGGTTTCCGAGGAGCAGCTGGTGAGCTTGAATCAACGACCTTGCAGTTCAAACGACTTTGCAGTCTGACGCATTAGCCCACAGTGCCACACTAGGACTCCAACTTTCTATGTACGATGTTTAAATTACGTTTGTGTAATTTTTTTAATTTACGTTTGTGAGGCTGCGGGTTAATGCGCTGGACTGCAAGGTCAGTCTGAACTACAAGATCAGTGGTTCAAGCTCACTAACTGCTCTTTGGGAACCCTGTACAGGGTCGCTATGAGTTGGAACCAACTTGACGGCACTTTAACAATTTTCGAATAAGTGATTTAGACCTCAAATCTACTTAAGAAAAATCCTCATATTAGGGTTTATTTTAAGTATACCAAAGTGGGCAGTTATTACTTAAAGGCACTCACAAGAAACAAAACAAACCCCCAAGCCCCAGTAAACATTAACAACAAAATAACTATAGATGAGTGCCACAGAAAGGCAACATAGTGCTGTGGGAGCCAGAATAGGAAAGAGGGAAGGCTTTCTGGAGATTGGATGGGGGAAGATCTTTCTAAAAGGATATTTTACAAGTAGAATATGGAAAGCTATTTCTGAGAGATTGTAGGCTGATCAGGAAAGTATAAGTAGTTCAGTTTTCTTTATTAATCAAAACTTGGAACATACAAAGTATAAATTCAGCATGCAAAGTCTACAAGTAGAGACAGCCAGCTGTCCACAATTTTGTCCTGCTTCTCTTGCTTGCTCTGAGTTGCTACATCTGGATTATTGTTACTTTCCTGACATTACTGCCTCTGCTCAATAGCTTGGGCTCTTTCAGTCTCAATGAGACCATTCATAACTTTGAGTACAAAGGGGGAACACAAAAAAAGGAATATGTCTCAAAATATAGGAAACTAAAATGTAGTTAACCTTTCAAGATTTAGGTTGCTGATCCTACCTTTGCTTGTTCCAGTCCCTGTTCCATTTCAGAATCCTGAGGTGTCTGTGCCCTTACTTTGCATCACCAGTGTAGCTGTTCATCATCTTGCTTGATTTCTTTTTTTCTCACAGCAGGTCCTCCTCCACATGGCTGGTGCCATCTCATGACCTAGGAACTTATTAAAAGCCAAAAGAACCTTACCCTGCTGTTCACTTAGAGCCCTTTTACACATTTCTCAGTAGATAGGAATGCAGGCCTCTTCCTGGGGTTATTGTCATAATTAGGAGCTTCATTCTCAGAGTCGCCTCATGAAGGCATTTATTGAAAATAAACAATGGCCTTTTTCTTTTAAGGAAAAGCTTCTATTTTGACTGCATAAAACTCAGAAACATTCAAACAGCAAAGCTTATTTTAAATATAAGAAGAAAATTTAAAAGAAATGAAAAATCAAGAAACAAATGGTTACAAATTGTCAACGCTTCTAAGTCTGTGTGTTTAGAACTAAACTAATAGAGTGTTACTAAATTTAGCTGGGTTGTTGGTTTTTGTTTGTTTTGCATTATTTTTAAGCCAATCAAAATGTATTGAGGTAAATAGTAAGTTGTGCTCTTAGATTTACAATAACAACAGGTTCTTGCATGTAAAAATGGTTTTTATTATTTCAAGTGTCTCTTCCTGGTCATGTCAAACTTCAATTAATGGTTTAAGTAATAATGGATTAAAAAATTTTAAGTCAGAGTACAATACTTATCTAATTATAGAGGGTCCAATGAAGTGCAAATGATCCCAAGAGTTCTATAAAACACTTATTTTATGAATGATAGTAAGAGCAAATGTATCATCGGTTAAATTAAAAAGAGATAGATCAAATGTACTTTTGAAGGGAAAAAGCACTTAAATATGACCTGTTGTTGGATGTTCACAGGTTGACTGTTTTAAACCCTGAAACATACCTGAACATGATCCATCAGTAGTGATGCTATTCGCGTTGGTGTCACCTCCCATACCTGATCATATAGAATCCTTCTTGTTAAGTGCCATCTAATCAATTCCAACTCATAGTAACCCTGTGTAGGGCTCCAAGGAGCAACTGGTGAGTTTGAACTGCCAGCCTTGTAACTCAAGCCAACCTTGCTTCAGCCCACAGTGCCACACCAGGACTCTAAAGAATCCTTAGTAATGTTTATTATCAATTTTAGCCAGAGAATAGTATGCCGTCTAGCTATAAATTAGTTAAATGTAATATTTCTTAGATTATATGAATACTAACAACAAAATTGTTTTATTACATTATCAGTTACAGCATCAATAGCAACTGAGCACAAGCTGTTTTGGATTTTCACCTTTTCTTTTAATGACTGCTTCATTCTTGAAAAAGTTATTGATGTAAGCCACAAACATTATTTACTACAGTATTGTAGCCAAAACCAGAAAATCTGACAGAATCCGTGACCATTGAAACACTGGCAGCAACTAAAACAAGAGTATGATGGTCTACATGTGGAGATGAAACCATGTGATTCAAAGCATCATTGTAATTGGGTTATAATGACAGCTCTGATCCGAGCACATTGTTGGTAGTAGTTAGTTTCCATTCAGACACACTCTATGCACAGCATAATAAAACACTGCTGGGTTCTGCTCCATCCTCACAATTGTTATTGTGTTTGAGCCCATTGTTGCTGCACTGTGTCAGTCCATCATGTTGGGGGCTCTTACTCTTTTTCACTGACCCTCCACTTTTCCAAGTATGATATCCTTTTTTGGGGACTCCTGATAACATGTCCAAAATATCAGAGATGAAATCTTGCCATCCTTACTTCTAAGGAACAGTCTGGCTGTATTTCTTCCAAGACAAATTTGTTTCTTCTTCTGGCAGTCCATGGTCTTTCAATATTCTCCAACACTATAATTCAAATGTATCAATTCTTCTACTGTCATCCTTATTCATTGTCCAACTTTCACATGTATATGAGGCTGTTGAAAATGGCCAGGCTTGGGTCAGGTTCACCTTAGTCCTCAAACTGACAGCTTTACTCTTGAATACTTGAAAGAGGTCTTTTACAGCAGATTTGCATTATGTCATTTGATTTATTGACTGCTTCCATAAGCATTGCTTGTGCATCCAAGTGAATTGAAGTCTCTGACAACTTCAATCTTTTTTCTGTTTATCTTGATGTTATTTTTTGATCCAGTTGTAAGGATTTTTGTTTTCTTTATATTGAGCTCTAACCCACGCTGTAGCCTTTGATCTTCATCAATAAGTTTTTAAGATCTTTGTTTCCAGCAAGTAAGATTGTTTCATTTGTATGTTGCAGATTGTTAATAAGTCTCTCCAATCCTGATGCTAAATTGTTCTTCATGTTTCAGCTTCTCAGATTTGCTCAGCATGCAGATTTAATAAGTACGGTGAAAGGATACAACCCTGATGCACACCTTTCCTGATTTTAAACCATGCAGTATCCCCTAATTCTGTTTGAGTGACTGCCTCTTGGTCTATATACAGGTTCCTCATGAACACAGTCAAGTGTTCTGGGATACTCATGCTTCACAAGGTTATTCATATTACATGTTGTTGTAGTTAAGTGCTGTCGAGTCGGTTCTGACTCATAGCATCTCTGTATGGGGTTTCTAAGGAGCAACTCGTGGGTTTGAGCCACTGACTTTGAGTTATCAGTCTAGTGCTGATTCTACAGCACCATGCTAGGACTCCAAAGCACATTGGTAGTGGTGGTTATATGCCATGGAGTCTGTTTCAATTCACCGTGATGCTATATGGGGTTTCTGAGGCTGCAAATCTTTATGGGAGCAGAAAACCTCATCTTTCTCCCCCGAAAAGCATACTGTTGTTGTTAGGTGCCATTGAGTCAGTTCTGACCCATAGCGACCCTATCTAGGGTTTCTGAGAAACGGTTGATGAGCTTGAACCACTGACCTTGCAGTTCAAACGGCTTTGCAGTCTGATGCATTAACCCACAGCACCACACCAGGACTCCTAAAGCACATTAGAAGGTGCAAAAAATAAATTAGAAGGTGCACAGAAAATAAATTAGCATAATGTTTTAGCCTTGTAGGCATATTGCTACATACAAGCTGGGCTTAAAAAAATATTTTTATTGTTATAACTAACTTTGGAATATTTTAAATGAAAAAATAAATTTCTGCTGAAACATATACAGAATTTTACAAACAGTCATTTTGGTGTCACCTTCTTTGATAGTGTCACCCGGTATACATCCCACACCCCCATAGTGCTGCCACTGATCCATGATCCCTTGTGGTAACTTAACTTCTCTCTGCCTTTGCTGGGAGTTTGATAATTCAGGGCATGTTTTGATCCTCTCAGGTCAGGCCTCTGTTGAATAGCAGGGACAAGAGAACCACTTGGGGATAGCTGGAATTTAAACTCTGCTTTAGCCAAGTTTTGTCTGTTGTGATCATTTTCTTTTCTTAGCTCTTTGAGCTTTCTCTCGGTTGACAGAGATGCCAACCAACATTCTTGAGCTTTTTTCTCATGGGACATAATTTAACTTTGATAGAAGGAAGTGGTTCTTTTCCAACTCTTCCTCTAGCATCTTTGTATAGGGTTTCTTTCTGTAGGAGTCATGCTTCTGGTATTAGCTTATGTTTTAATACATTTTAGGACATTTCTTTTTATTTCTAAGCAGCAAATTTCTCCTTATTAACTTTTTGTGCATTTTATTGCATATTCTTGATACAGTTCAGTCAGTATTTAAGGTTTCAGTGCAGACTTTTAAGTCTTACTTTCAAGCTGTGAATTTTCAAACTGCATAGATGCTTGCTTCCTTTGGAGAGATTTCATTTGTAAGTTGTTTCATTTAATTTTCTTCTCAAAATTAAAAGAAAAGATTCCTTGTGGATTTTTTGCTTTTTTTTGTTCCCCTTCAAGCCTTCTTAGGGAACATTTACGTTATTGTCATTAATGTGTTTCTTCATTCATGTCTGATAGTTCAGGTGATCTCTGTTTTCCTGTTTACATATTTTGTCTAAATCCAAGTTGCCGTCATCCATGTAATCTACTAGAAAGAGAGCAAGCAAATTTATCATCTCCAGCACAGCTTTAGTCGTTGATTAGTAGCGCTCTTTATCGTTTACAGCATTTTTCATTCCTCTCATTTGAGTTTTCAAGTATCTTTCTCCTCTTCCTCCATTTCCTCTTTGCTTCCATCCTGCAGTTTCTTTTTTGTTTTTTTAATGTTTTTATTGTGAATTGAGTGAGAGTTTATAGGGCAGATCATCAGTTTTACATTCAACAAATCATACACCTTATTTCATTACAATGATTGTAATCCCTCCATGCACCATCAGTTAACAGTACTACTTTCTATTCACTTTAGCTCTTTTTTTTTTTTCCTAACACTCAAGCATATATAATAATTTATACCACCAAAGGGCACATTCTGCAAGTCTACCTCCTGGCCACTGGCTCTCAGCCCCTCTCTTCCCATGAATCTAGAGTACTCAGCTGCTCCCTCTCTCCATGTCCCTCTCTCTACCTCCATATCTGGTGTTGCTGCTTCTCTGGATAAGGTCCTGCATTCCGCTTGTGCTCTTCTCCCTTGATGGTCCTCTGTTTCTGGACTGTAAGATTAACTACTCCTCCCCTGTTTTTGTTACAAAACTTCAACCTTTACAATTACGACAGTCACAATTAGTCATGATAACAATTACTGACTATTGAATCATAAGAAGTTTATCCCCTTCTCTTTTTATCAGACCCATCTAGACAAGATGAAAACTATTCAGTGGGGTCTCTGTCTTCCCTCACACACTTTTAAACGAAACTCCCTCTTGAAACCTTGTAAGCCAATCACTTTGTGCCTTTATTGCCCTCTCATTTTAGGTAGCCAGTGTCTAAGTTGCCCATCCCTATCTACCCTGTATGTAGAGGGAATAGTATTGATACTTGATGTGAAGACTCCTTTCTCTGTTGGTATTTAGAGCTACTACCTTCATGAGTATAGGTCAAGTTCATTAAATTGCAGCAATTTACCCTTGTTTCATTTATCAAAAATTGTTTTTTGTTGATGTTGGTTTTTATCTTCCTCTAGTCGAGTTCTGATCATCAAGTCATCAAGGCTAGGTCAAATGGGTACTGTCTGCAAGTTTGGGTGTTGTTGCCTGTCTCCCCTCACTTTGTATCAGCTGGATGCCTCACTCTCAGCTCTAGCCCTCTGTGGCTATGTCCTTGTCCATGGGCTCAGGTGTCCCCAGGTTTCACCACACTTTAGACCAACCACCCCTTCCTCTTCTCTAATATCCAGGTCAACAGGAGTCCTCAGACTCGGCCCATTTCTTCACTGCTGCCTTTTCCCCTCTTCCACTCACCAGTAGACCAATGTGGTCGTCAGCAAGCTTGCATGTGTGCTCATGTGTTCCTTTTGAATTTCAGTCTTAGAGGGGGGATTTGTCCTGAGGGAACTTGATTGCTTGTCTTGATGGCTTCCAGTGAACAACTTGCTTATTCTTGTAGTAGCCAATCATACTGCCATTTTTGTTTTGGGTTTTTCCTGTAATCTTTCTTTGAAGATGTATCTTCTGTCACTCTAGCTGTTCCAGACTGGTCTGCTTGTCCTTTCTAGTGGGAATGTCCCACCTCAGAAGGTCCTGGATGGGGCTGCCACTTCTTTTCAAGGAAAGCAGTTTTTTACTTTCCTTAAGATGAGTGCTTCAACCATGCTATCCCATTATGACTCTCTGAAGTTGCTCTACGTTCTTCTGAGATGCTTTTAGATGTTTTGAGTAATCAGTCTATTTGGATTGGAGGGATACTGAAGCATTTTTCAATAACCATATCAGTCCTTAAAGTCTTACTAGTCTATGAAATGAAATTTCAGGGGCTTACATATCTGTACTTTTTTTTGAGTAGGTCTACTATATTCCATGTGCCGTGTGAGGAGATGAAGAGGTGGATCTGTCCAGATTTTTAATGTTTCCATTGTCAGTGTTTGTAAAGCTAGCAGTTTATCCTCCACTGGAGGTAACTTGAGGACTTCATTGTCTTATGTGCTCAGTTTAATCTTCTTACTGACTAAATTATTAGTTAACCAGGGCAGAAAACCTTTTGACTAGATCCTTTTCTCTCATTAAAATATGTTGACTCTTATAGCAGTATATGCCAGAATCTCCTAGAGAAACCTCTACAGACTTGAACCTTTTTTCAGGCTTTTGGAGAGCATACCAGATTACTGTACAACTGCCCCAGGATGGGCTGGAAAGACACTTTGTGGCAGTCAGGAGGTTCTCCATGGCCCCAAAGGACACACAGCTTAGACTCTGATTGTCACTATCTGGGGGCCACAACTGACCACCTGGAACCTTGTGGAATGTTCCACCTACAACCCAAACAAGTGCCTGGCAACCAGGACAGACCCTCAGTGAGGAGGTGAGGAGAAAAGTTAGCCAAATGCCTGAAGCCGTGAAAATTCTTTTTGTTTTCTTTTGTTTATAATCTGTTGATTTATTTAAAAGAAAATTGCCATGCAGTCTTAAAATTTATAACCTGTTTCTGAGAGTAAAGAATTCATACATTGTGGGGAGGGGGTGAAAGAAAAAAAAAGAGAGAGATTGGAGAGTATTTTAGTTGGAATTCTTGACGTTGCATATGACAGGCACACAACTAGAAATAGGTTAAGCAAAAATGGCTTTAAAATCAGGATATTGAGATAGCCCTGAGATGGCAGATCTGCAGGAGCTATGGTAGGCCCTGGAAACTTGGATTGGCATCAGAGCTTCATCATGCCCAGGAGACCCTCTATCCCTGTATGGGTGTCTGTGGTAGGTAGAGTTCACCCTCTCAGATTCCTCCATGTGGCAGGAACACAACCACTGACATATGCAGACATAATTTTAAAGGGCAGTGATGTCATTGCTGACATGTAGAAATGAAAAGAGTAATAAGAATTGACTCTAGAAAGGCCCAGATCATGGAAGGAATTAAGTCACAGTTAAACTTAGAAGTTTGGAGTTCTGTTGACTGTGGGGGCGGGGGGGGGGGCGAGTTACATGTCTTTGAATGAGGCAGTGATGTCCTTTTCAAAGCCTATAGGGTCTTATGTGGCACTGTAGGATAAGTGCTGGACTGCTAACCACAGGTGGGTGGCTCAAACTCACCAGCTGCTCCTGGAAAACCCTATACAGGGGCCATTATAGAGGTGGAACCAACTTGACAGTACCCAACAACAAACTGCAGCATAGCAAGGTCAAACTAGGACCTGGTGAGTGAAGTCTTCTAGGGAATGTGTTGTTATTTTTGTTAAGTGCCGTTGAGTTAGTCCGACTTGTGGTGACTCTGTGTACGGTTTCCAAGGAGCACGTATTGGCAATGTTGCTGTTGTTATGTGCCGTGGAGTCGGTTCCAACTCATAGCAACCCTGTACAGGGTTTCTGAGGCTATAAATCTTTATGGGAGCAGAAAGCCTCATCTTTTTCCCATGGAACAGCTGGTAGTTTCAAACTGCTGACCCTGAGGTTAGCAGCCCGATTCGTATCCACCACTCTACCAGAGCTCCTTACATATTGGGAATAGTGGTAAATAATAATGGAGCAGGTTGTTTGAGTTGATAATTCTTTGTTACTAAAAATATCACTTATGTACACACTAAACCAAAACTAAACCCATTGATGTCTCATCAATCCTGACTCATAGTGACCCTGTAAGACAAAATAGAATTGTCTCATTGGGTTTTCAAGACTGAATCTTTATGGAAGCAGACCGCACATCTTTCTCTTGCCAGCTTTTCAGCTAGCAGCAAGGTGCTTTAACCACGGCGCCACCACTACTCCTTTATGTGTACACTAATTACCATCATCTGCTGAGGTGAATAGAATGCTAAATCCCTGAATATTAGTTATAAAGCCAGGAAAATAAGATTGGTATTGAGATAAAATTTACTGAAAGTTAATTGTTCTTCCTTCAGTATTTTCAGAGTCGCTTAATGAATTTGAGAGGTAGAGTTAATATCTTTCAGAAGTAGGTTAGATTTCAGACATGTAAGCAAATGTGCTCTCAGAGAAGTGAATTGACTTGCCTAAAAGTCACACAGCTCTAACTAGAGGCAGAGCTTTGACAACCCCTACCTTTAACTCTAGCTAATAGGGACTAGGAGCCCTGGTATGGTGCTGTCAGATAAGCACTGGACTACTAACTGCTAGTTAGGTGACTCAAACCCACCAGCTGCTCCTCGGAAACCCCGTCCAGGGTCGCTTTGAGTTGGAACCGACTCAACAGTGCTTAACAGCAACAACAACAAGGACTAGGCAAATGAGATGAGACATGTAAAAGCATGTTCCTGGAGTTGTTATTAAGTGCCTTTGGGTTGGTTCCGACTCATAGCAGCCCTGTGTAGAGTAGTTGTAGGCAGCTATTGGTTCTTCTGAGAAAGGAAATGAATACCCAGTGTGTAAAGTTGCTGAGGAGAGCTGCTACACCCAACTGTGGACCTGTGCCCTGTCTTAGCCCTGGCTTTTTGGTGGCTTTATTGCTTTGAACTTTTTATTCCTTTGTATAGACTCTTCTCCAGTTGTATTTAATTTTCTGGTGCTTCCTTCCCCAGGGCTAAGCAAAGTCAAGGCAGATCCTTTGTCTGTGTAAGCACTGTTAACAACTAGAGAAAGATGAAGAATGCCTTCTTTTTTTCTTCCACTAGACCCCTTTTGATTTCTGAGTGTTACAGGCTTACCACCTTTAGAGAAAAGCCATTTTAAACCATCTGTTAAGATGACTTTAAATGGTGACCAGTTAATCTTTTTTTGATGAATGCTTAGCAGGGTGAATACTTTACTAACCTCTTTTTTCTAGTTACCTGGTAGGAAGATAATGTTGCTTTTCTTCTTCTATACTGATGTGTTAGCTACATCTGTTATATCAGGACTCCAAACCAGTTGGATCCAGTTCAGTCATGACAGATGAAATGGAATGGGAAAAATGACTGGTCAGAGCTCTGGAATAGGAGATTTGAACGAGGTGTAGTGAGTCTTTTCAGGAACCTGATGCTTGATTTGGATTATTGCTAGGACTGTAGAGCATGACACACATTCAAAGAGATCCGGTTGCTCACCATCTTCGAGCTGAGCACCATTGTCTTCAACTCAGTTAAGAGATTTGGTTGCTATGCAGTGCACATGCTACCCTTGTTTTCTAATAGGGAGATTTTAAGTTTCTAATAGGATTTTACCTCATAATTTTTCCTATTCCAGTTTACCCATATTTTAAATGTTTGGGTGTATTTCTGTTTTGCTCCTTTGGTCATAACTGAACCAGGCTGAACAGTGTTAAAGACCTAGTCATATCGTGGAGCTTCTGGATTAAGTTGGTGTAACTGGTTTAGATTTTGGCTGAGTCTGTTAGTTGCTCTCTTCTGCTAGAACTATAAGCCTCCATCTTAATCTTGCATACTTAAATATTTTATATAAATATGGGAGCAGTATAGGACCAACATGGAAACAGATAGAAGAAATAAGGAGGTACAAGAGCTGAACAGAAAATTCCAGAGGTCAGCTTGAGAAGACAAAGTCAATTATTACAACAAACTGTGCAAAGATCTGGAGTTAGAAAACCAAAAGGGAAGAACACACTCAGCATTTCTCAAGCTGAGTGAACTGAAGAAAAAAATTCTAGCCTGGACTTTCATTATTGAAGGATTCTTTGGGAAAATTATTGAAAGATGCAGAAAGCATCAAAAGATGGAAGGACTACAAAGAGTAATTGTACCAAAAGGAAATGGTTGATGTTAAACTTTTCAAGAGGAAGCATATGATCAAGAGTTATGACACTGAAGGAAGAAGTCTAAGGTGCATTGAAGGAATTGGCAAAGAACAAGGCACCAGGAACTGATAGAATGAAAATTGAAATCTTTCAAGAAAGTAAGGCAGCTCTGGAGGTACTCACTCATCTTTGCCAAGAAATTTGTTAGACAGCTATCTGGCTAACTGATTGGAAGAGATCCGTATTTGTGCCCATTCCAAACAGAGGTGATCTAACAGAATGTGGAAATACCGGGCAACATGTTTGATATCCCATGCAAGTAAAGCTTTACTAAAGGTAATACAGAAACGGATGCATGCATACATTGACAGAGAACTTCCAGAGGTTCAAGCCGGATTCAGAAGAGGACGTGTAATGAGGAATATCATTAGTGATGTCAAATGGATCTTGGCTAAAAGCAGAGAATACCAGAAAGATGTACCTGTGCTTTATTGACTATGCAAAGGCCTTCAATTGTGTGAATCATGACAAGCTATGGACAACATTGCAAAGTATGAGTATTCTGGAACACTTACTTGTGCTCATGAGGAATCTGTACCTGGACCAAGAGGCAGTTATTGAACAGAGCATGGGAACACTGAATGTTTTAAAATTAAGGAAGGTGTGCAACAGGGTTGTATTCTTTCACCATACTTATTCAACCTGTATGCTGAGCAATTAATATGAGAAGCTGGGTTCTATGAAGAAAAATGTGACATCAGGATTGGAGAAAGACTCATTAACAAACTGCGATATGCAGATGATACAACCTTGCTTGCTGAAAGTGAAGAAGACTTAAATTATTTACTGATGAAGATTAAAGAGCACAGCCTTCGGTATGGATTGCATCTCAGTGTAAAGAAAACACAAATCCTCACCACTGGACCAATAAACAACATTCTTATCAATGGAGAAAAGATTGAAGATGTCAAGGACTTCATTCTTCTTGGATCAACTATCAACACTTACGGAAGCAGCCACCAAGAAATCAAAAGACATATTGCATTAGGCAAATCTGCTGCACAAGACCTTTTGAAAGTGTTGAAGAGCAGAGATGTCAACTTGAGGACTCAGGTGCACCTGACCAAAGCCATGGTATTTTCAATAACCTCATATGCATGCGAAAGCTGGACGGTGACTAAGAAAGACTGTAGAAGAATTGATGCTTTTGAGTTATGGTGTTGGAGGAGAATATTGAAAGTCTCATGGACTGCCAAAAGAACAGACAGATCTATATTAGAAGAACTACAGCTAGACTGCTCCTTGGAGGCCAAGTTGGCCAGACTTTATCTCTCATACTTCAGACATATTGTCAGGAGGGACCAGTCACTGGAGAGAGGGATATCATGTTTGGTAAAGTGGAGGGTCAGAGAAAAAGAGGAAACCCCCAGCAAGATGGAATGGGAAAGTGGCAGCATCAATGGGCTCAAAAGTGGCAACAATTGTGAGGTTGGCCCAGGACCAGGCAGTGTTTTGTTCTGTTGTACATAGAGTCGCTATGAGTTGGTACTGACTCAATAGCACCTAACAACAACAATAACAAATGGAACCAACACCAGGAAGTAGAAGTGATAAGAAGGCAGATTAATGGGACTCAGTGTAAGAAAGGTGTTCAAGGAGGGTCCAGGTACTCATTGATAAAAGGGCTCCTTCATTAAGTGGGAGGTAGGACTCTATGACTTTCTAAGGTTCTTTTCCACTTCTAATTTGATCATTTTAGATTATTTGGTATGGTATTTACCTTTATATTTAATTAATCTTAGAAATGTTTAAATTTGATGTCTCACACTTTAAAAAGTTTTATTTCTGCTGGTTTCTTAAATGTATGACTGTGGACAGTGTCTCTTTTGTGACAAACAGAAAGAACATTCTTGCAAGATGGACCGGATGGAAATGAACTTTTCTTGCAGAGCAGACTATGAGCAGAGGTTTGATTGTGTAAGCCTTTGGTTTGGTCTCATGGTTCCTTAAAATGTTTGTGGTTTCAGAAGTTCTGAGTATTGTTTATTGTTGTTCTGGAATAAGTAACTGGGTGAATTCTGTTTGAACAGCAGCTCTTCTTGATTTCTCCAAAATGTCACTGATGGTTTTATGTATTCCTCTTTATAATGAATCAGGGAATAGAGGGAAATAATAAGTGGAACTGAGGTAAAAAATTAGACTTGTTTTGAAAACAAATACTGCTTCTGTCTCATTTTGACTCCCAAACTTCTTACTGGGTTAGTAAGTGTCATAAGTCATGTCCTAAGTGAAAGAGAATCAACTTTTACTTTAAAATCAGAATTTTAAATGTAGGTTCTTCTTTTGATCTCATTCTAAACCAGCTGTTCAGTGCCAATCAGAGTCTCTATGAATGTGATGCTATTTGTTAGGCTCATTAAGATCTAGCATCTTTATAAATTGTTCATCCTATTTGAAAATTTTAGAACAGCTGCATGTTAAACAGAAAGGGACCTAAAAATGACTTACTATCATCTTATAGAGCTGTATTAGTGGAAGGGACCTTAGAATGCCTCACTATATGTGGATCATTTCTCTGTCATCCTTGAGAGTTGATTAGTCAGCCACTGCTTGAACACCTGCATGTACTAGGATTTCACTGTTTCTGAATTTGCTGCATTTGTTTTCACACAACCTCAATTGTTAGAAAATTCTTCCCTAGAGTGTGCTAAAATCAACTTCTAAATGTTGGTGCTAATTCTACCTTTGGAGCCTCACCAAAGTAACCTAATTCCTTTTCTGTGAGATAGCTTAGCCTGTAAGGTGTTTGAAAACTTCTCCCTTCATTTTGAAAAACAAAAATGTGTGTGTGTTTTTTATGTTGCTTATTGAAGATTTCATTAAACAAATGTTGATTGCATAGCTATTTTCTACTTTTAACGTTATGCTAGAGTCCTGGTGTGGCACTGGAAGACAAGTACTGGACCACAAGGTCGGTTTGAATTACGTGGTTGGTGGTTCAAATTCACTAGCTACTCCTTGAAAACCCTATACAAGGTCGCTGTGAGTTGGAACTGACTCAATGGCATTTAACAACAATGGCATTATGCTTAATGTTTGAAATAAATGAT
Source organism: Chrysochloris asiatica (assembly GCF_000296735.1). Lineage (NCBI taxonomy): Eukaryota > Metazoa > Chordata > Mammalia > Afrosoricida > Chrysochloridae > Chrysochloris > Chrysochloris asiatica. Next base: position 9,472,117 of record NW_006408624.1, read on the forward strand.
AAAGGGGCATGATCTGCTTAGGGCAAGAGATAGCTGTAAGCAACTAATCATACTAAGATATGAAATAATGAAGCTACCACTTGTCTGTCAGCTTGTTATATTATAATGGCTTTTGTTTTGCTGTGATGCTGAAAGCTGTGCCACTGATACTTAAAATACCAGCAGGGTCACCCATGGTGGGCAGATTTCAGTGGAATTTCCAGGCTAAGACAGACTGGGAAGGAAGACCTTTGCAATCTACTTCTGAAAAAATTGGTCAGAGAAAACCTTATGGGTGGCTGTGGAACATTGTCTGAATAGTGCTGGAAGACAAGCCTCTCAGGTTGGAAGGCACTCAAAATACTTCTGGGGAAGAGCTACCTCCTCCTCCTTTAAGTAGAGTCGACCTCAATGACATGGATTAATAAAGCATTCAGGATTTTGATTTGCTATTGTGGCACAACTCAAAATCAGAAGAATCAGCTGTAAACATCTGCTGATACTCAGAACGTGGAATGTATGACATATGACTCTAGGAATTTGTAAAAATTGAAATGGAATTATTGAAGATCAATATTTTCAGCAGTAGTGAGCCAAAATGAGCTACTGTTGCCCATTTTGAACAAGACAATCATATATGATTTACTATGCTGGGAATTAAGGAGCTCTGGCAGCATAGTGGTTACGAATTGGGCTGTTAATCTCAAGGTTAACAGTTCAAAACTACTAGCTTTTCTGTGGGAGAAAAATGAGACTTTCTGTTCCCATAAAGATTTACAGCCTTGAAAACCTTATGCAGGGTTGCTATGAGTCGGAACCAACTCAACAACACATAACCACCACCACCACCATACTGAAGAGGAATGGTGTTTACATTCATTGTCAAAAAGAACATTTCAAAATCTATCCTGAAGTACAGTGCTATCAGTGATAGGATAATATCAATGTCCATACACTTACAAGGAAAACCAGTTAACACAATTATTTTCAAATTTACCCATCAAACACTAGTGCCAAAGGTGAAGAAATAAAAGTTTTTACCAAATTTCACAGTCTGAAATTGATAAAACATATACTCAAAGGAGCTCTGGTAGCGTAGTGGTTATGAATCGGGCTGCAAACCTTAAGGTCAGCAGTTCGAAACTACCAGCCGCTCCGCGGGAGAAAGATGAGGCTTTCTGCTCTCGTAAAGATTTACAACCTCGGAAACCCTGTACAGGGTCACTATGGGTCGGAACCTACTCGATGGCACTTAACAACAACAACAACAAGATGCATTGATAATTACTAATGATTGTAATGTGAAGGTTGGAAACAAAGAAGGATCAGTAATTGGAATATATAACCTGGTAGGTAGAAATGAAGCAGGAAATTGAATGATATAATTTTGCAGGACCAATGACTTATTCATTGCAAATACCTCTTTTAAATAACATAATTGTCAACTATACATGTGGAACTCTAACCAGTGAGAATACATAGGAATCAACTACACCTATAGAAAGAGACAATGAAACAGTTCAATATCATAAGCCAAAACAAGGCCATGGGCCTACTGCCGAATAGACATCAATTGCTCAGATGCAAGTTCCAGTTAAAACTGAAGAAAATTAAAAACATGTGCATGAGAGCCAAAGTATGATCTTGAGTATGTCTCACCTGAATTTAGGGTGTAAGCATTTAGGATAGTAAGTCATTTTTAGGTCCCTTTCTGCTTAACATGCAGCTGTTCTAAAATTTTCAAATAGGATGAACAATTTATAAAGATGCTAGATCTTAATGAGCCTAACAAATAGCATCACATTCATAGAGACTCTGATTGGCACTGAACAGCTGGTTTAGAATGAGATCAAAAGAAGAGTAGGTATGACACTTTGATTACTAATGACCAAAGATCAAACTAGTTGTGAGATGACATCAAGAATATCATAGGCGAAGAAATCAAAAGATCATTTAAAAAAAGGAAAGAAATAAAAGACCCAAACTGATACCAGAAGTGACTTTGAACATTACTCTTGAAATGTAGACTAACCAATGCAAATAGAAGAAGTGATGAAGTGAAAGAGCAGAACACATGATTTCCATGGGCAGCTTGAGAGGACAAAGTATTGTGAAATGTGTGAAGGCCTGGAGTTACAAAACCAAAAAAGTTCTCAAAAGGGAATCTCAGCATATATCAAGCTGAAAGAACTGAAGAAAAAAAAATTCAAGCCTTGGGTTGCAGAATTGAAGAATTCAGTAGACAAAATATTGAACGGCACAAGAAGCATCAAAGAAAATGGAAGGAATAAACAAAGTCATTATACAAAAAAAAAAGATTGGTTGATGTTCAACCATTTTAGGAGGAAACATGGTCAAAACCCAATGATACTGAAGGGAATAAGTGCAAGCTGAACTCTATTGACAGAATATAAATTTTAGAAGGTGGGTGGAATGCAAATAGGAGGAAGCAGGATAACTGTTGTTGCATGGAGGGAATTGTAATAATTGAGATGAAGCAGTATATGATTTGTTGAATGTAAAACTGATGATCTGTCTGTAAACCTTCCCTCAATTCACAATAAAAAGTAAAAAACAAAAACAGATGCAGTGCTAGAATCACTCATCTATGCTAAGAAATTTGGAAGACATCTACCTGGCCAGCTGACTGGAAGAGATCCACATATGTGTTCATGCTAAAGAAAAGTAATCTACTGGAATGTAGAAAAAATAGAATAATATCATCTGTGTAGTATAAGCATTGGACTGCTCGCCAGAAGGTTGGCGACACACCTACTAGCCACTCCATGGAAACCCTGTACAGGGTCACTATGAGTTGGAACCAACTCAGTGGCACTTAACAACAATGACACCATTAATATTACACATAAAATTTTGCTGAAAATAATTCAGAAGGAGTTGCAGCAGTGCATCAGCCAGGAACTGCCAGAAATTCAAGTTGAATTCAGAAGAGGACGTGAATGTCAAATGGATCTTGACTGGAAGCAGAGAATACCAGAAAGATTTTTCCTGTGTTTTGTTGACTATGCAAAGGCATATATGGCTGTGTGGATCATAACAAAGTATGAGTAAAATGGTAAAAAAGTAGGAATTCCATAACACTTAATTGTGTTCTTGTGGAGTTTCTACATAGACCCAGAGGCAGTCATTCAGACAGAACAAGGAAATTAGTGTGTGCTTTAGAATCAGGAAAAGTGTGTCAGGGTTGTATCCTTTTACCAAATTTATACAGTCTGTATGCTGAGCAAATAATTTGAGAAGCACTACATGAAGAATGTAGTATAAGGAATGGAGGAAGACTCATTAGCAACCTGCAATCTGCAGATGCCACAACTTTGCTTCCTGAAAGCAAAGAGGACCTGAAGCAATTACTGTTGAAGATCAAAAACTAGCCTTTATGAGGTATATGGATTATTCCTCAACATAAAGAAAAGAAAAAAATTCTCACAGCTGGACCAGTAAACAGCATCATAATAAGTGTAGAAAATATTGATGCCCAGAATTTCACTTTACTTGGATCTACAATCAACACCCATGGAACTAGCAGTCAAGAAATCAAATGACATCGTATTGGGCAAATCTGCTGCAAAAAAGACCTCTTTAAAGTGTTAAAAAGCAAAGTGCTAGGTTAGCTTGACTTAAGCTATAGTATTTTCAGTCACCTCAGATGTGTGGGATAGCTGGATAATGAATAAGGAAGACCAAAGAAGAATAATGCCTTTGAATTATGGTGTTGGCAAAGAGTATTGAACATAACGTGGACTTCAGAAGAATGAACAAATCTATCTGGAAGAAATACTGCCAGAAAACTCCATAGATACGAAGATGGTGTGTATATCACAGAGATATTGCTCTATATAGTAGAAATCTACATAAGTTTTTCCTGATGTATATAGATATGATTTCTTGACATAATTTCCTATGGATGTTTCCAATTTTTATAAAGATGTAGTAATTATTTTATATAACATATTTCTTTATGTACTTGACCTGCTGCTTCCCTAGATAAATTCTTACAAGTGGAGCTGAAGGATTCACTTACTTTAAATTACATTTTTAAACATTATTTTCATCTCTGGTATATGCAAAAAAATGTGCTAGTAAATGTCACAGATCTGATTTCTGCTCTTAGGTATATATGGTTTAGTGGGAAAGGCATATAAAAAGATAATATTATTACAAAGGTGGTAAGAGTTAGAAAAAGTAAAGGGTACAATGAAAGTTTATAACCTTAAATTAAAAAAAAAAAAAAACAACAACAAAGTTCTTACCTTTTAGAGATCTGAAGGGTTTTCAGAATTTTTGTGGATAATAGAATGAAAAGATTATGAAGTTTTCTCACAGACTTTTTTTTTAAAGCCTTGTATATACTGACGTCTTTACAAATGAAATGATAGGAAGTTTGAGTTTAGCTTCTAAATAAGCTAGGGTTCAGAATGAGAAAAAGTTGTTTCTAGCTGAAACAGTTGGCCAGAAGTTGGTAATTCCTGAAGCTTGTGGTCCGTTATACTGTAGTTTTATATAAGTTTGAGATTTTCCTTAATAAAATGATAAAAGCAAAAAGAGTGAAAGAGAGATTATAGTCTGGCTTAGTTTGGTACAGGCCAGAATAAGACTTCTTTGAGGAAGAAACATTTCAGGTTAGACCGTTGTGACATGTAGGAGTTGGCTAGTCCCTAAGTGGTGCATGGTGGTTGTGGGGGAAGCACATTTTAGTCGGTAGGAGCAGCGTGGATAAGGTTCTAAGGAAGTCAAGTTAATGCCTTGAGGAAATGAAAGAAGACTATCATCACAGGAGATGAGGCTAGAGAAGTAGGAATGGACCAGAACATACAAGGCCTTGGAGACCATGTTAAGAATTTTGTTCTTTACTCCCACAGCAATAGAAAGAGGCCATCAATAGGAGGACATTAAGCAGCAGAGTGAAAAGATTGCATTTATTTTTTTAAGAGTTGAGCCCACTGTTTTGTTGAGAATGGTTTTGGTTGAAGACCAGGGAGAAGTGAATGTCACAGTGGAGAGACATTAGGAGATTATTACACCAGTGCTAGAGAGATGATGATGAATAGGTTAGAGAAAAAGATACTGATTTGAGAGATATTGTGGTCTTTAGTGATGATGTGGATGTAGGGACTGCAGCAAAGAAATATATCAAAGATGATGCATACATTTTTGATGGATTGTTGTTGTTGTTCAGTGCCATTGAGTCGGTACTGACTCATAGCGACCCTCTGTACAATAGAATGAAACACTGCCTGGTCCTACACCAACCTCACAATCGTTGCTACATTTGAGCCCATTGCTGCTGCCACTGTGCCAAACCATCTCACTGGGGGTCTTCCTCATTTTTCCCAACCTTCCATTTTACCAAATATGATATTCTTCTCCAGGGACTGGGCCATCCTGACAATATCTCCAAAGTATGAAAAACGAAATCTGGCTATCCTGGCATCCAGGAAGCATTCTGGCTATACTTCTTCCAACACAGATTGGTTTGTTCTTTTGGTAGTCCATGGTACTTTTAACATTGTCCTTCAAAACCATAGCTCAAATGCATCGAATCTTCTATGATCTTCCTTATTCACTATCCAACTTTCACATGCATGTTGTTGTTGTTGTTGTTGTTAAGTGCTGTTGAGTCAGTTCTGACCCATAGAGACCCTGTATAGGGTTTCCAAGGAGCAGCTGGTGAGCTTGAACCGCCAACCTTGCAGTTCAAACGGCTTTGCAGTCTGGCGCATTAACCCATAGCACCACACAGGCATATTAAGTTATTGAAAATACCAGGGCATGGGTCAGGTGCACCTTAGTCATCAAACTGACATCTTTGCTCTTAACACTTTAAAGAAGTGTTGTGCAGCAGAGTTGCCTAATGCAATATGTCATTTGATTTCTTGACTGCTGCTTCCATGAGTGTTGATGGTTGATCAGAGTATAATGAAATCTCTGACACAACTTCAGTCTTTTCTCCATTTGTTATTGTTGTTAAGTGCTGTCGTTCAGATCCCAACCTGTAGCAACCCTGCATAAGGTTTCCAAGGAGCAACAGTGAACTTGAACTGCCAACCTTGTGGTTCAAACCGACTTTGTAGTCCGCAGCACCACACCAGGACTCCTGTCTCCATTTATTATGATGTTATTTAGTGGACCAGTGGAAAAGATAATGGGAACTAGGTTTTGAACATCTCTTTCTATATCTTCTTCTTATACAAGGAGGTTTCAGAAAGTTTGTGGGAAAAGGGAATGGTAAGATAATAGAATTTTTCAATGAACTTTTTGAAGCCCCTTTGTATGTAGCTGTCATTTATTATTATCCTTAATAGCTACAAATTGGACTGTGACCCTTAAGGTCAGTAGTTTGAAACTACCAGCTGTTCCAAGGGAGAAAGATGGGGCTTTCTGCTCCCATAAAGATTTACAGCCTCAGAAACCTTGTACAGGGTTGCTATGAGTCAGAACCGACTCCACAACACATAACCATCACCACCACCATGGAAAAGAAGATGGAAGGAATGATCAAGAGTCACCGTACCAAAAATAAATGGTTGATGTTCAACCATTTCAAGAGGTAGCATATGATCAAGAGCCAGTGATATTGAAGGAGGAAGTCCAAGGTGCATTGAAGGCATTGGCAAAGAACAAGGCACCAGGAAATTGATGGAATAAAAATTGAAATCTTTTAACAAACTGATACAGCACTGAGGGTATTCACTCATCTCTGCCAAGAAATTTGGAAGACAACTACCTGGCTAGTTGATTGGATGAGATCCGTATTTGTGCCCATTCCAGAGAGAGAGGTGACCCAATAGAATGCAGAAATCATTGGACAATATCATTAATATCACATGCAAGTAAAATTTTACTAAAGATAATACAAAAATGGCTGCAACCATATTTTGACAGAACTTCCAGGGGTTCAAGCTGGATTTAAAAGAGGATGTGAAATAAGAGATTAACATTGCTGACATCAGATGGATCTTGGCTGGAAGCAGAGAATACCAGAAAATTTGTTAACATGTGCCTTATTGACTTTGCAAAGACTTTCAGTTGTGTGTTTATGACAAGGTATGGACAACATTGCAAAGAATGAATATTCCGGAACACTTACTTATGCTCATGAGGTATGGGTTGCATCTCAATGTAAAGAAAACAAAAATCCTCACCACTGGACCAATAAACAACATTCTTATCAATGGAGAAAAGATTAAAGTTGCCCAAGACTTCATTTTTCTTGAATCAACCACCAATACTCATGGAAGCAGCAATTAAGAAATCAAACGACGTATTGCACTAGGCAAATCTGCTGCGCACGTAACACCTCTTTAAAGTGTTGAAGAGCAAAGGTGTCAATTTGAGGACTAAGATGCGCCTGACCCAAGCCATGGTATTTTCAATAACCTCATATGCATGAGAAAGTTAGACGATGTATGATGAAGTCCATAAAAGAATTGGTGCATTTGAGTTATGGTGTTGAAGGAGAATATTAAAAGTACCTTGAACTGTCAAAAGAACAAACAGATCTCTGTTAGAAGAAGTATAGCCAGAATGCTCCTTGGAAGCCAGGATGGCCAGACTTCATTTCTCACACTTCGAACATATCAGAAGGGACTGGTCCCTGGAGAAGGACATTATGCTCGGTAAAGTGGAGGGTCAGCGATAAAGAGGAAGACCCTCAATGAGATGGATCAGCACAATGGCAGCAGCAGTGGGCTGAAGTGTAACAACGAATGTGAGGATGGTGCAGGACCAGGCAGTGTTTTATTCTGTTGTGCGTAGAGTCTCTATGTGTCAGTACTGACTCAATGGCAGCTAACAACAACAACAACTGTGTAGTGCAGAAGTCCTAGTGTAGTGCTGTAGGATACACGTTGGAACGCAATGTCAGCGGTTCAAACTCACCAGCCACTCTTTGGAAACCTGCTACAGGATTGCTATGAATTGGAACAGACTCTACAGCACTTAACAACAACAACAACAATGGAATACTGGAGTCCACTGTAGAATAAGCACTAGACAGCTAACCACAAGGCAGCAGGTCAAGCCTACCAGCCACTCCTCGAAAACCCTATACAGGGTCACTATGAGTTGGAACCAACTCAACTGCCCTTAACAATAACACAACATGTTCTTAGGCACTGTGAGGTGGATGGATATTGTGCAAATTTTATAAGTAGGAAACTGAGGCTTAGAAAGTTTAAGTAGCTCTCTAAAAGTCACACAAGGAGCGCTGGTAGCGTAGTGGTTACGAATTGGGCTGTGAACCGCAAGGTCAGCAGTTTGAAACGACCAGCTGTTCTGCGGGAGAAAGATGAGGTGTTCTGTTCCCATAAAAATATACAGCCTCAGAAACCCTGTACAGGGGTCGCTATGACTCCATGGTACTTAACAACAACAAAGGTCACACAGCTTGATAGAGCTGCAGTTCAAACCTATCTTTTCTGGCTCCAAAACCTATCCTTTTAGTAACTATACTGTTTTCCCACATTTCCAGCCACAAAGTAACTTTAGTCTCTTGTGTTTTTCTCTTCTCCAATTTTAGAATCTTTCATGGAGCATGCCATTATTGACTAAGAAACCCTGTGGCTCAGAACTAAGAGACCAAGTATCTGAGCTAGTATCTGAGCTAGCACTGTCACTGTTTCACTGGAGAAAAGTTGTAGGAGGGATGGCAGAGGTGGAGGCAGAGCTCCATCTGCCCTGGGCTTCCCAGGAGACTGTTGTTGTCTGTATTTCTGTTCTGAGACCTTGTAAGTGGCTCCAGATCCCTGAGCTTAGTCTTTTATAGTCAGTCATCAGATGCAAAAGTCATTACTATGGAGTCAATTCTGACTCCTATTAGCCCTACAGACAGTCCAAGATGGTAAATCATGAAGGAAGCAGACTGCTACACCTTTCTCCTGTGGAGCAGCTGGTAGGTTCGAACCTCTGACCTTCTGGTTAGCAGCCAAGCACTTAACCACTGAGTTACCAGGAATGGAATCCAGAGCAACTCCAGTTGTGACAGTGTTTTAGATGACTGGTGATTGCCATCTCTGGATTTAGGGCCAGGAAGTAAACAGGATAGCATTCCATAACTAACTTTCAGTTAATGTTTTGTCTTCTGACTTTGTTAAGAAACCAACACATTGTAGTGATCTTACCATGAGGTCTAGACTTGTGGTGCTGCAGGATAACGCACTGGATCGCAAGGTTGGTTTGAACTGCAAGGTCAGCAGTTCAAACTCACTAGGCACTCTTCAGAAATCCTATACAGGGTCACTGGGAGTTGGAATCAACTCAACAGCACTTAATAACAACATAAACTATAGAATCTACAACAAAGGAAAACTAGAGCAAAGGAAAAATGAATTTGAAACATTTATTTAACTTTTGACCCTATTTTTAGTCCCATATAATATAGATCTTATCAGAACTCCTTTAAGAAAACTGTTGTTGTTTTTGTTAAGAGTTGTTGAATCTATTCTGACCCAGTGCTACCCAGTATAGTATTTCTGAGGAGTGGCTGGTGGGTTTGAACTGCCAACCTTGTGGTTCAAACTGACCTTGAACCACATTATCCTGCAGCACTACACCAGGACTCCTTATGAAAACTGTAACCTAATAATGCATAATACTCTAAGAAGCCTCATTCACATCTGTTTAGGTTTTTCATTTTGTGTTTATATAGCTCTCCACCACCTGAAGCAAATGTGTGAGTCACATGTGTATGTTTTAGCTATATAGCTGAAGTACTGTGCAAGTGTGTTTTCTATGGCATTGGAGGTACTGATGATCTTTTTAAAAGAGACATTTGAGCCCATCAAGATAGTAGCAATAAGAAGGTATGGGGTAAAGTCTCAGGCAAAGAACACCACCTGGTGGTTATAAGGAGGATTTAAGTATTCTGTGTTTGTAGTTTATTTTGCCACAGAATATGAGTGTACCTTTGTCCCCAAAAATTACATTTTCACTTTTAATAATATTGGTGAATTCAGATTTCTGTGAATGATTTCCTGGCATATGGCTGTAACATTCCTTCTTAAAACAACTGTCAAAACTTCAGTTTAAATAAACAACTGTCTTTGTCTGCAAGAGGTGAAGTCTCATACTCTTTGTTGTTCCAAACTCAGGCTTTGTTTGTGCAGAAAACCAATGTATGCCTTAGCCATCTTTATTGCAACTTTTACCTGTGACAGCATGCTTACTTTATGGGGTGAGTTTCTGCTAGTAGAATGCTGGAGAAAAATGTTTCTAGTTTTCAGTTAAGTTTTTGTCAGGGATCATATTTTAAAAGTAAGTTACTTTACCTTTAGAAGAATTAAAAAGAATAATTTCATACTATCCTAGAGTGCTTATTAAGATGAGCAGAGTTGACAATGAACATCTTTTTTATTTAGCCATCTTGAATCTAGATAATTCTGTAGTTGAGTAAAGTAAGGACATCAGCCCAAGGGGAAAGGATCCTGATTAATCTGGATGCATATTTTATAAGTCTGGGGGGCAGGGAGGGTAAGCAGAGTTTTAAATTTCAGGTTGAGCCTTGGCTGGCATGGCCTGGCTATATCTTTTTTCCTGATAGGAAAATGGAATCTAAGCCACTATCATTGAAGTTTCTTGAGAGAGGGGTGTTCCTATTAAAGTGTTAGGCAAAATAGAATGGGACATGGTTTTGCACAGTTCTTCTGGTTTGGTTTTGTTTTTAATATGAATAAGAGAGTATTATAACATTTGGGTTTCAAAGCTCATATTTTCAGGAACTGTAAAAACTGAAACATGTAGGTGGCAAAAACATGAAAACCTCTGACATTACTAAACACCTTGAGGGAATAAGTTGTGAGGCCTCCAGACTCCATACCATAGTCTTGAGGGACAACAAGACTAGTTGACAACATAGTTGACAAAGGCAGTATTCTACATCATACTTTGATGAGTAACAATGGGAATCTTAAAAGCTCATGAGTGGCCATCTAAGCTATAATTATTGATCATTCCCTATCTGGAGGAAAGAAGAGTGAAGAAAATCAAAGACGCTTGGAAACCAGTAGTCCAGTGGACTAATGGACCAAGTGAACATCAGTCTCTAAGACCCTGAGACCAGAAGAACTAAGTGGTGCCCACCTACCCTGACCAAATGCTCTGAAAGGGATCACATTTATAAAGTCCTGGATAGAATGGGAGAAAATGTGGATCAGAACTTAAATTCACAAAAAAGATCAGGTTTATTGACTAGATAGACTGGTGGAACCCTGAGTCTATGGCCCTTGGTCACCCTTCAGGTCTAGAACTGAACTCACCCCATAGCTCAATTTTCAGCCAAGTGATAGATACATACATAGGGGGATATGCATACCATAAAATGGTCAACCATTAGAGATTAAAAGGGCAACAAGTATCTAAAGGCAACATTCAGAAGGATTGAGAAATCAGGAGGAATAGACAGGGGAAACACAGGGAGGAAATGGGTGAGTTAAGTGATGTTACATTGAGGAGTTACAATCATTGAGATGCAATGCAGATTTATTGAATGTAAAACAGATGATCTCCTTTGTAAACCTTCACTCAATTCATAATAAAAAAATTTTTTTAAACTACAAAAAAAATTTGTTCCACATACAAAAGCCCACAGTATATGGTTCCATTTATATGAAATGACCTGTTAGAATAGATAACATCTGTAGAGAACACACTTTGTGGTTAGCAGGAGCTGCAGAGGGTTGGGAGGAAATAGAGAGTACCTGTTAACAGGTACAGACTTTCTTTTTGGGGTCATGAAAATGTTCTGGAATTAGATAGTGGTGTTGTTTGTATACTGTATGGATATAATTTTAAAAACATTTTTTTTTTTAAATGAAAGCTGCTTGTGGAGGAATGAACAAAATCAATACAAAGGAGAGTGTGGTAAAATTCTGTCTCTTAAGTTCTCGCAGAAATGTTATCTGATAATCTTTTCACTTGGTGTTTCCTGCCATGCAAGGTAAGCAGGTAGTAGTACAGCTTGGGCCTGGAATATTATCATAATGTATACTTGACTGCTATGTTCTTGAACTTTACAGGACCACGATGGGCCTCCTGGAACATTGGTGTCTTCATCTGTATTCGATGTGCTGGAATCCACAGGAATCTGGGCGTGCACATATCCAGGGTAAAATCAGTTAACCTCGACCAGTGGACTCAAGAACAGATCCAGGTACTGGGATAACCGAGATCAGCTGTGTTTTCATGTAAAAGTAATTCTGAATGAATTTCAGTACAGTCAGAGTCAAAGGTGAAGATAAAGGAACATTTAGCTGTGAAATGCTTAGTGAAAGACTTTAATGTCTTCGTTAGTTAAGATGTGAGTTATTCTACTGATATTTTACCTTCATCAAAATATAGTGTATAGTCTACTACATGTACTTATGAAGATATTAAGTAAAATCTTTGGATCATTTTCTAAGACCTATAGCTTTTTACAGACTTAACATTTTTAGTTTTAGATATTCACACACACACACACACACACACACACACACAAAACACCCAAAAAACCCCTCTTACATTATAATTTATAATAATATTTTATTGCTAAAATACATATATAAATCACATATCTTACTTGCTGTTATATTGGTAGACTGGGAGTCAGTCACTACGCTAATGGGTGAATTCAACTTGCCTAAAATCTGGATTTTAGGCCACCACACTCGTCTGTCGTGCTGTGGTGGTTTGAGTTGCTGTGATTCTGAGGGCTCTGCCATCGGTATTTTAAATAACCAGCAGGGTCACCCATGGTGGACAGGTTTCAGATGAGCTTCCAAACAAAGACAGACTAGGAAGAATAATGAACTA
>NW_006408624.1:9487832-9492334 GCF_000296735.1 Chrysochloris asiatica
AAGGTGGAGGGTCAGAGAAAAAGAGGAAGACCCCCAACGAGATGGATCGGCCAAGTGGCATCATTGATGGACTCAAGTGTGGCAGCGGTAGTGAGGTTGGCCCAGGATCGGACATTGTTTCGTTCTGCTGTGCATGGGATCGCTATGAATCGGTTCCGACTCAATGGCACCTGACAACAACAAGAAGAAGAAGATCTGGATTTTATAGCTTCATTGTTCTCTGTTCCTGCATTGAAACTTCTAAAAGTTATTTTAAAAGTACAACATTCTTTTGAGGGGAGGAAAGAGGGCTCCCAAAGAAAGCCAGCTATTAATGATGGTGATAAAAAGAAGACGTTATTCTTAGCCACAAAATGGCTTAGAAATTACTTTAGATTATATTTATAGATTCAATAAAGATCTAATAAAGGTGAGTTATATTTTTCATTTATACTTTACTCTTCATTATAAAGGAAATCACATGCCATGGGGTTATTTAAGAATTTTAAGATTTCAAAATATGTTGGGATTTTTCCCTCACAAATGTTAAGAACTCTACTGCATGCTAACCTAAAGGTTCAAGGTTTGAACCCAGTCAACAGCTCTGCAGAAGAAAGCTCAGGCAAACTGCTTCCGTAAATATTTAGCCAAGAAAATACTGTGGAGCAATTCTGCTTTGTAACACATTGGGGTCGTCACAAACCAGAATTGGCTCAATCGCAAAGGTGTTTTGTTTTCTTTAAAATAAGAAGCATACATTTATTGACAATGAAGGTGAACTTGTTATTAGTTAACTATTAATTAGTATAAACCCAGAATTGTTATAATGATAATTTCCTGACAATTAGTTTAATTGGTAGCTATGTTACTTGAATTCCCAAATGAGATCAGAGCTATTATTGAATTAAATGATCTTGATAGAGAAATCTTTCAATACAGCGGACCCCTGGAGGGGAATGAAAGACAAAACAACCATGAAGGCAGATGACTGGGGACAGTAGAGAAAATCATAGATTGGAGACCAAAACGCACAGGTTTAAATCTTGATTCTGCCACTCTCAGGATAGGTTATTTACCTGTAAAATGGTGAGTGTTTTTTCATCTCTTGATCTGACATTCAATTCTTTCTATATTCCCTCCTGACTACAGTGCATGCAAGAGATGGGGAATGGAAAAGCAAACCGACTTTATGAAGCCTACCTTCCTGAGACCTTTCGTCGACCTCAGATAGACCCGTATCTTTTCTGGAACAATCTGCAGAGCTAAGTGGTATTTTGGTGTTTAGGGAAAGTTGTACAAGACTAGAGACCTGTGTTCTGACATGGGCATCTATCTGTATGTGGATTAGTCAGAATCCTTGCATTTCTCCTCACCTGTATGTAACCTTGTTGTTGTTGTTAAATGACGTAGAGTTGGTTCCAACTTTTAGCAACCCTGTATACCTAGCCACACAAAAAAACACATGTATACTTCCTAATGGCACAAGTTTCATGATGTGACACTCACTTAGGAATGTCTAATGTAGTAACTAAGACTGTGGTGCTTTCGCTGTGACTTCTTATATATATAAAGTGCTTATCTCCGATAGTTTTTGGATCTCTGAAACTATTATTTACTGAAAGAATAGCTTGCTGTGTTCTGTGAGCCCTTGGCAATCAGCAAAACTGCCATGCCTTTTTATTGCCTTTTTATGTCCTATGTAAAAGAATGAACAGTTGTTTAACTAGTTTATCAACAACTTTCTTCCCCTACCCCTCAGCAGGAGATGACACCCAGCAAATGAAGTCAACCCCACAAAGGCAGAGTTTCTCAAATGTGATCTGTAGATTATCTTGTGACAGTTTTCTTTTGGAAGGAGACAGATAGAATCTGTTAAAATGAAGATCTAGGAGCCCAACAGAAGACCTACAGGCCAGAATCTGGCAACAGGGGACACTTGGGTGCCTTTAAGGACCCTGGTGGTGGGGCTGCTAACCAAAAGGTTGGCACTTCAAACCCACCAGTCACTCCATGGGAGAAAGATGAGGCTGTTTGCTCCCATAAAGATTTGCAGTCTTGGAAACCCTAAGAAGTTCTCCTTTGCCCTGTAAGGGTTACAATGAGTCAGAATTGATTCAGTAGCATGGGTTTGGTTTGTTTTTTGGTAGTGCCTTGTTTGAGACCCTTTAACTTAATACATAGTTTACTGTATTAGTTGTATTTTAGAGTCCTGGTGTGATACTATAGGAGGAACACTGAACTGCAAGGCCAGTTTGAACCACAAGGTCAGTGGTTCAAACCCACCAGCCACTCTTCAGAAACCCTATACAGGGTTGCTATGTTGGAACCAACTCAGCAGCATTAAACAATAATAGGTCAGCCACAGACACCTCTAATGTCTATATGAAGGATAATCCCTCTGGTGTTCTCCTCACACTCATGGAATGTCATGGGAAATAATGATTCCCTTCAGGAAGCATGGAGGAGGCATTCCAGCGTTTTGGTCAGGGAATCTGCATGTGAAGAGACATGAACCATAGGATGAAAGTAGGCATGAGAGAGGGAGAACAAAACTTCAAGGGGTGCAGAGTGATCTTTTTTATTCATACTGTTGGTTTGATTCATCCTTAATCAGCTTTTTGCAGAGCTGTCGAGGGATTTATCCGTGATAAATATGAGAAGAAAAAATACATGGACCGAAGTCTGGACATCAATGCCTTTAGGGTTGGTTGCAAATCTTTCAAGTTTTATTCATAATAAGTAGTTTTCTAGTAAATCAAGCTATGGAGAAAAAAACCTGAAGAACTGCTAAATACTGCAAAGTCATTTAGAACTTGCAAAAGTGGAAGAAAGCCAGTTATTGAATATAGACCATGAGATATTATGGGACAAAGTTTTACCTCAGGAATAGGCAGGGCAAACATTAGTGAATTCTTTGCCTTGATCTCTGTTTAGGTGATGTTAGTAATTCCCAGTTCCAAATTATTTCTTGAGAGCAACATGTTGGGTATTAATTATAATATACAAGGGGACTTAAAAATGTTTGTGGATAAATGGAATTAAAGAAATAATGGAATTTTTCCATGAACTCTTTAAAACCCTCTCATATCTTTAATATTCAAGTAAAGTTTTGCGGAAGATTATTAAAAAATGTTTGCAGCAGTACATCAACAGGGAATCCACAAGAAATTCAAACAGGACTAAGAAGAGGATATGGAATGAGCAACATCATCTCTGAGGGAGAAAGATGAATCTTTCTGCTCCCACAGAGATTTACGGTCTTGGAAACCCTATACAGAATTGCTGTGAGCTGGAATTGACTCGATTACATTAAACAGCAACAGCATCATGAGTAAAATATTGAATGACATGGGAAATATATATATATAAAAAGATGGAATACACAGAGGCACTATATCCAAAGAATTGGTTGATGTTCAACCATTTCAGGAGGCAGCATATAATCAAGAACTGATAGTATTGAAGGAAGAAAGCCAAGCAGTACTGAAGGTACTGGTGAAAAGCAAGGTTTCAGAAATTGATGGGCTATAAATTGAAATGTTTCAGCAAACTGATGCAGTGCTGGAGGCACTCACTCATCTATGTCAAGAAATCTGGATGACTGCTACCTGGCCAATCAGTTGGAAGAGATTCATATTTGTGCCCATCCCAAATAAAGGTTACCCAGTGGAGTGTTGAAATCATTGAGCAATAACATTAATAAGACATGTAAGTAAAATTTTGCTGAAGATAATTAGAAAACAATTATAGCAGTACATCGACGGGGAACCGACAGAAATTCTAGCTGAGTATACAACAGGACATGGAATGAGGGATATAATTGCTAATCTTGGTTTAAAGCAAAGAATACCCAAAAGATATTTACTCATGCTTTATTATTGACTGTGCAAAGGATTTCAGCTGTGTGGATAATAACAAACTATGGACAACGTTGTAAAGAATAGGTACTCCGGAACACTTAATTGTGCTCATGAGGAACATGCACATAGACCAACTGGCAGTCATTTGAACAGAACAAGGGGATAATGAATGGTTTAAAATTCAGGAGAAGTGTGTGTCAGTGTTTTATCCTTTCACCATGCTTATTCAGTCTGTATACTGAGCAAATAATCTGAGAAACTAGATTATATAAAGAAGAACATGGCATCAAGATTGGAGAAAGAGCCATTAACAACCTGCGATATAAATGACATGACTTTGCTTGCTGGAAGCAAAGAGGACTTGAAATACTGATGAATATCAAAGACTACAGCCTACTATATGGTTTGTACCGCAATATAAAAAAAAAAAAAAAATCCTCACAACTGGGCCAATAAATAACATCATGATAAATGGAGAGAAGATTGTGAAGTTGTCACAGACTTCAATATTCATGGATCTACAATCATTTTTTTAATGTTTTATTGTGAATTATATGATAGTATACATGGGAGAACTTTAGTTTTACATTCATTCCATCGTATATCATCTCACTGCCATGGTTCCAATCCCCTCCATGCATCCTCAACCACCCAAAGGGTATA
>NW_006408624.1:9493313-9506578 GCF_000296735.1 Chrysochloris asiatica
GTATTAATTTAATATATATACCTGAATATTAATATGAAAGCAATTTGCCATTAACTGCCAGTGGCCTCATTTGTTACACTCGGCCCTAGCGGGCCTCGAACCTCTGATTAGTCTTACACGGTCTGCAACAAGGATTGGAGGAAGACTCCTTAACAACTTGCAATATGCAGATGATACAACCTTGCTCGATAGAATTTAAGAGGACTTTAAATATTGATGAAGGATAAAGACTATAACCTTCAGTTAGGATTGCACTTCAGTGTAAAGAAAACAAAAACCTTTACCACTGGACCAAAAAATATCATGATAAATGGAGAAAAGATTGATGCTGTCAAAGGCTTCAATTTGCTTGCATCCATTATCAGTGCTTATGGAAGCAGCAGTCAAGAAATCAGGGGACATATTCCATTAGATAAATCTGCTGCAAGAGACCTTTGTAGTGTTCAAAAGCAAAGATATCAGTTTGAGGACTAAGGTGAGCTTGACTTAAACCATGGTATTTCCAGTTACCTCATATGCTTGTAAAAGCTAGACAGTGAATAAGGAAGACTGTAGAAGAATTGATACATTTGAATTATGGTATTTATGAAGAGTATTGAAAGTACCATGGACTGCCAGAAGAACAAACAAATCTGCCAGAATGCTCCTTAGAAGCCAGAATGGTGTGACTTTGTCTGTCATACTTTAGACATATTTTTAGGGAGGGACTAGTTCTGGAGAAGGACATCATGCTTGGAAATGTTGGGGGTCAGTGAAAAACAGGGAGACCACCAACACGTTGGAGTGCCACAGTGGCAACAGCAATGGGTTCAAATATAACAGTTGTGAGGATGGCCCAGGAATGGCCAGTATTTCATTCTATTTTGCATCAAGTCACTATGAGGAGTACCTAACAACCACAACAACAGGTTTAAAAAATATATATATATATCCCTCTTCAATTAGTATGAAGAACTCTTACCTCTCACTCACCCAGGAAAGTGACCTGGAAGTTATCGTAACTGCTCCTAGAAGGAGTAAACACAGTGTACAGAGAGGGCGTAGCTGGTATCAGCAAAAGGAATTTGGAAACAAGTACACACATTTCCTTCTATTTATAGACAACTATAGTTGTCCTGATGTGGCACTGTAGGATAAGTACTGGACTGCTAACCACAAGTTCGGTGCTTTAAACCCACTAGCCACTCCTCAGAAGCCCTATACAGGGTCACTGTGAGTTGGAACCAACTCGATGGCACTTAACAACAAATAACATGATTGGTCTAACCACTCACTGTACCTAAAGATATGAAATCAGATGATGTGTCCAGCCAAAAAGCTGTTTGAAATTTTCTATTCTATGTGCTTAGGCTTTTAAATATATATATTCTTGGGAAGATTTTATACTAAGGATTAATATTTGCTAAGAGAAAACATTTAATATCAATTTGGGGAAAAAAACTGACTTTATTAATTTAAAAATACCCTTTTTGAAATGATACATATGCTAGAGGGTAGATATGCCTCATATACAAGGGTGACAGGGCAGGCAACATACAGCTGGAGGAAGGTTGGCAGAATAAAGATGAGGGTGGCAGGAGACACAGTGGTTGGAGTGAATAGAGGTAAGTGTGGTTAATTGTTGGTACCTGGAGGGGATTGCAACCATATAATGAGGCAAAGTATATGATTTGTTGAATGTAAAACTGATGATCTGCTCTGTAAACCTTCACTCAATTCACAATAGAAAGTTAAAATAATAATTTAAAAAATCTAATTTATATCTACTGTGTACCAAGTATTGTTCTGGAGAAAAGAGTAAAAAGCATGAATGATGTGGCCCTCATGAGTGCATTGGTAATGGAAAAAAAAACAAAAATCATACAATTATTTGCAAACATGATGAAGTATGAACTGCAGGAGGCTATCGTAATGCATGATGCATTCATTATCCAATGTTTCCTTGGATATTATCTGGTATTGCAGTTGAGTTTCCTTGTCTGATACACCTTTGTTCTTTTATGACCTAAATTCCACCTTGTCTGATTTTTAAAATTGCTTTGGGTTTTTTTTTTTCTTCCTCCTTCTCTTCCTTATCGTCTTTCTTCTGTGTATTGTTTGTTACTGAAATCACCTGCAATTACTTTATTTTCAACTTTCTAAAATCATTTGTTTTAATATGTATGCTGTATATAGCAAAGACTTAGCTTTTTTGTTATCTGATCTGAAATTTTGTTCCAATGAATTTAGACCATATTAATTAATTAATTTATTTATTTATTTATTTATTTATTTATTTATTTATTTATTTATATCCTTTTTAATGGACAGATTAAAAAGTCTTTGACTTCAACATGGGAAATTTCTAATGCATTTATTTTGAAAGACAATGTCTTGTGTGGTAAGTGCTTTTGTATGTGTGAAACAGATACAGCTGCATGTGCTCTTTGTGATAAAATTAGTTTACAGAAAATATGGAAAATACAAGGAAGAGTCTATGTAATCTTTACCAAATGAGTATCATCTTGATGTTCCTTTTTTCATATGAAGCTCCTTCAAAGCATGAGCAAATTAAGTTGAGGCAAAAATGGGCAGCAAACTAGTGAAACTTTCTAGCCTCTGTAGATAGCCTAGACTGAACATTCCAAAGGTCACAGGGATTTAGAGAGAACCTGGAGGCAGGTTGGTGCCTTTGATATACAAAAGTTCAGCTCTCATACCCCCACACTAAGAACCCTCTCAAATTTTTCATACTCCTGCATAGTTGGGACTTTTTGGTGTCCTGTTTGGACACTTGGGATTAAAATTTATTATTTTAGTCACCAAGGGACCTTGATTATTTGTCTTGTTTCATTAATTCATAGAAAGAAAAAGATGACAAGTGGAAAAGAGGGAGTGAACCAGCCCCAGAGAAAAAACTGGAACCTGTTGTTTTTGAGAAAGTGAAAATGGTAAGTGAGAAACACTTTGAACTGTGTGTGTTTCTGTATGTGCAGTGAAGAGGGGGGAGGCCCTCTGAGGCCTGGGCTGGGTGGGGTAGGATGAAGATTGTACCTTATTTCACCATTGTACCTGGGGCTAAAGGGTTCCACATTCTGATGACACTGTCTGCTGCCATTCCCACTCCTCTCCCATTGCCTTGCTACTGCCTAATCTGCTCGGTAACACTTCTCTTTGGGGTCAGATGGGAGCTTTCGAACTGCATCTGTGCCATCTTAGCTACAGACATGTTTGTGCCACAGTGCCAAGGCTGTGTGGTACTTTCTGAGAAGATGCTACCATCACACTAGTCGTTTGTGTACATCATTTTCCTTTTGCAGTTAAGAACAGTCCAGAAGCTAGGCCACACGAATCTATCTATTCCTTCTTTTATTCTTGCTTTGTCATATTGAAGCAGCCCCCTTTGTTTTTTTCATAGGAGATACAATGTCTGTAGTAGTAGCTTCTCCTACACAAGAGCTTGGCCCCTTTGGAGAGAAGATTTTTTTCACTATTGCTCAAGGAAGAGTCTTCCGTCATTCTGAATCACATTGCAGAACACAGTCATTAGTAATATTGACAGAGGAAATTAGGTGATCTTTCAACGAATCCCCCTTTTGGTATGAAAGTAAAAATGTTCTAACCACTAGGAGATTTGTTGACTCTTGGCTTTTTATACCATTCGATGCCTGGATTTGTTCTTGGCTTTCCCTGGAACCAAAATATGCTGCTTCTGTGGGATCCCCTAATCTGTAGTCTTGATTTCAGAGATAATCTTCTGTCTCTTCAGAAAGCCAAACAATACAACTAAGCTCTTTGCTTTTCATTTTAGGTGTGTTTTATACACTCATACCTCTGGATGATACTTTCATCTTTCACCTAACACTTACTTTGTTTCTTTGGTAACTCTCTTTGAATAAGAGCTACCACAGTACATGGCTTTAAGAGTGGGGAGGGGAGAAAAAGTTTAAAAAAAGCAAAAAAAACAAAAACAAAGCAAAAATGCCTGCTTATTTCTTTCTGTAACATTTTTCCACCTTTAGCCACAGAAAAAAGAAGATCCACAGCTACCTCGGAAAAGCTCCCCAAAATCCACAGCACCTGTCATGGATTTGTTGGGCCTTGGTAAGAGTTAGACTTCCCAACTCTTTTATTTGTATCATGGAGATTCAGTGATCCTGGGAAGAAAGATCGAAATAGGATTCTGCGAATTGTAGCATCTTCTTCACAAAGATTATTCTCTCACATTTTTTCCTGTGTGCTTTACAGCTAAGCAGTTGCTCTGAGGGAGTGTTTAGTGTGACATTATCAGAGCAACGGTACAGTGTAGTGGTTAAGAGCCTTAACCACGGAACCATCTGTGTGACCTTGAATTAGCTCACTTAACCTTGATCTATACAATAGATCACTTCCTTGATCTATATAATAAGGATAATAATAATCTCTACTTCCAAGATGGATATTGGAAGGATTAAATGATATAATACCTCCAAAGCTCTTAACCCAATGCCTGGCACATACTTGTTAGGTGCCATCGAGTCAGTACCGACTCATAGCGACCCTGTGCACAACAGAAGGAAACACTGACCGGTCCTGGGCCAACCTTACAATTGTTGCCACACTTGAGCACATTGTTGCTGTCACTTTGCCAATCCATCTCGCTGGGGGTCTTCCTGAGCTTTTTCTCTGACCCTCCACCTTACCAAACATGATACCCTTCTCCAGAGACTGGTCCTTCCCACCACTCATCTGTCAGTTTGTCATACTGTGGTGGCTTGTGAGTTGCTGTAATTTGGGAAGCTATGCCACCGATATTTTGAATACCAGCAGGGTCACCCATGGTGGACAGGTTTCAGATGAGCTTCCAGACAAAGGCAGACAAGGAAGAAGGAGTGATGAACTACTTCTGAATATTTAGTCACTGAAAACCTTATGAATAGCAGAGAAACACTGGCACATACTAAGCACTCAATAAATGGTTATCAATTTTCATTGAGCCAGCAGCACCTGTGAGCCCTGTACCACTTCTCTGTACTTCACTCCCTGTCCCCCTACTACTTTCACTTTTCAGGTGTCACTTGTTTCTGACATGTCGTATTACCTCATGATATTTTTCTCCAAGCCTTTGAAACTGTGAACTACCCGTACTTCATAATGCCAGTTGGTTATACTTTGTCTTAGACTAATTCTGCTGATTTAGGTTATTAGCTATTTAGCCTTCTAGTTTTTGTACCTTTCATTTCTCTCTGAAAATTAATCCTACGCAGCTTTGCATCTCAAATAGCCAGAAAGGAGACAGCTTGTCCCCCTGCTGTGGTGCTGCTATATCCTTCAGGCCTGAGTTTCTGCTGCCTCATGCCTGATAGCTGGGATACAGGCTTCCCACAGAGCACTCTGGGGAATGTGAGGTGAGGCTACTTTTGAGAATCCTTGTATAAGTCTTCTCTAGATTTTTAGGTCCACGGTGGAGCATGGTAGACCCCCACTGGTCTTAATGAGCAGAGCTACATTTTAACTTTTATCTCTCTTTTTAGATGCTCCTGTGGCCTGCTCCATTACAAGTAGTAAAACCAGCAACACCTTAGAGAAGGATTTAGATCTTTTGGCCTCTGTTCCATCTCCCTCTTCTTCAGCTTCCAGAAAGGTGAGTCTTGTGGGCTTCTTAGGATTAAAGACTGTTCTGGAAAGGGTGATTTTGATAACTGTGGAACCAAGTTAGGCTTCCTTGGTGTAATTGGACTTTGGTTTTCTTAATCCTTCACTTAACAGTGTCATCTCAGGCACAGTTTAGTATCGCTGTTCAGTCCAGTTTGTCTCCCACTCAAAATGGTCTTCTACCCAAAAGGGTCTACCCCTTTGAATGGGCTGATTCTAATGGCTGATATTTTAGTTCAGTTCCTCAACCTGAGTTATTACCAGAAAATCTGTAGGTATGAAAAAGACTTTTTAAAAAATATGTATCTACCATTTGTGGATTGCCTGCTGTATACCAGGCACAGTGCCAGATGGTTTTTTGTATATAATTTTGTATATTTCATTCATAATTTCAAATCCTCACTACAACCTTGGAAAATGGATATTTCACAGATGAGGGAATACTGGTTCAGAAAAGCCTGGTATGACACTTTAAGATAAGCACTTGACTGTTAACCACGAGATCAATGGTTCAAATCCATCAGCTGCTCCTCAGAAACCCTATAAAGGGTCACTGTGAGTCAGAACCAACTCAGTGACACATTAGCAACAACAACATGGTCATACAACTAGTAAATGGCTGTACTGAAATTTTAACTCAGTTCTCTCTGGCTATATCATGTGTAGAATTTGATTTTGTTTTGGTTTTGTACCAAATTACATTGCTTTTCTGAAGAGCAAAGAACTGTACCAGCGCTAATGTGTCAGGTGTTATATGATATCTGGATGGTAAAAATGTCAGGAAGCTATTAATTGGAGCCATTAAAGTGTCAGAAGCAATAGAGATGTGAGGGAGGTTCTAAAGAGACCCTCCCCTCAAACCCCCCGAGGGATTACTCCATTTTTTTTTATCCCCTCTTTGCCCCAAGGTTGTAGGATCCATGCCAACTGCAGGAAGTGCCGGTTCTGTTCCTGAAAACCTGAACCTGTTTCCAGAGCCAGGGAGCAAATCAGAGGAAACAGGCAAGAAACAGCTCTCTAAAGACTCCATCCTCTCACTGTATGGATCTCAGACGCCTCAAATACCTGCCCAAGGTAGGTTTCATGGGGAAAGAGTCATGGCAGAGTGCCAGGTAGAGAGACATGAGGGCTTACGTGCAGGAATTATCTGTTGTAATAGAGCACTGCTGCTTTGGGAGCCAGGACATCATACTCCAAAGAAGCCTGAACATGATATTTTTTATGAAGCCACAAAGTGTCAGCCAACAGAAAATACTGTAATGCAGAGCCATATTTCTGTGGGGTCTGGGTCTGGACCTTAAAAGGAAAGTAGATAAGTAAGCCATAGCAAATCTCTTTGGGGATCTGTCTACTTGCTTTGCTACATAAAAGAGAAGTTCTGAGAGATCCTAGCTGGAAAGGAGTAGCCAATGAGGGTTTGGGTTGACTTTGCATTCTTTCCTCTTTAAAAGATATGTATGTTTCTTGGCAGCAATGTTCATGGCTCCTGCTCAGATGGCATATCCCACAGCCTACCCCAGCTTCCCTGGGGTTACACCTCCCAGCAGCATAATGGGGAGCATGATGCCCCCACCAGTGGGCATGGTCGCTCAACCAGGAGCTTCTGGGATGGTTGCTGCCCCTATGGCCATGCCTGCGGGCTATATGGGTGGCATGCAGGCATCAATGATGGGTGTGCCAAATGGAATGATGACCACCCAGCAAGCTGGCTATATGGCAGGCATGGCAGCTATGCCCCAGACTATGTATGGGGTCCAGCCAGCTCAACAGCTGCAGTGGAACCTTACTCAGGTAAGCCACCTCACCTACTTAGGACAGAGTTCTTTTGGATTTTTTTTTTAAAGCTTTATTATGAATCAAGTGATAGTTTACATGGGAGAACACTAGTTTTTCACTCATTCTATTGTATTTTGTTTCATTGCAATGATTGCAAGCCCCTCCATGCTTCATGGTTTAACAGTATTTGCTTCTATTCCCTCTGTTGTTTGGGGGGAGGCTTTTTTTGATGTGCACAAAAACATGTGGGAGTATATAATCATTTAAACAACCAAAGGGCACATTCTGCAAGCCAGCCTCCTGGCCACCAGCACACAGTCTTTCTCTTTCCATGAGTCTAAAGTCCTCAGCTCCTCTATCTCTCCATGCCATCACCTCTGCCTCCATCGCTGGTGTCACTGCTTCTCTGGTTAAGGTTCCACATTCCACTCATGCTCTTTTCCTTTGATGGTCCTGGGGTCCTCTGTTCCTGGACTGTAAGATTAACTACTCCTCGCTTTATGTTACAAAACTTCTACCTTTACAGTTGTGACAATTGCAATTAGTCATGATAACAGTTACTCACTATTTAACGAAAACAATCCTATCCCCATTTCCTTTCACCAGACCCATCTAGACAAAATGAAAACTATTCAGTGAGGATTCTGCCTTCCCCCGCACACTCTGAAACTTAACTTGTAAGCCAACCACTTCATGCCTTATGTCACCCCATCCCCCATTTTAGGTAGCGAATGTCTAAGTCACCAGTCCTTATCAAGCCTGTATACCGAGGGAATAGGCTTGATGCTTGAGGTGAAGACTCCTTCCCTCTCAGTTAGTATTTTGAACTATTACATCCAAAATATAGGTCAAGGTCATCAAATTATAACAATTTACACCTGCTTCATTGATCATATTTTTTTATCTTCCTCTAGTTGAGCTCTGGTCATCAAGCCATCAAGGCTAGGTCAAATGGGTACTATCTGCAAGTTTGGGCATTCTTGTGCATCTCCCCCTCACTTCATATCAACTGGATGCTTCACTCTCAGCTCTAGCCTCTGTGGCTAGGTCAGTGTTCAGGGCAGAGTTTTGAGCCTTCTTCAAGACTACTTCACTTCAGAGCCATTTGTGCTTTTTCTTTATCATTTGAGTCCTTTCAGGATAGATGAGATAATACCAGAAACATTCTTAGGCTTGCTTTTTTTTCCTAGAAGGTTTATCTAAAGTTACACTTTCTGAGGACTTCTGGACTCCTGTAGAATAGTGATAGCTGCCTAAATCTGCACCTTTCCATAGATTGACAAAACACAACAAAGTAAAATTTGCAGATATACAAGAAAAGCAAATAAAACCACCCATCACCTATGATGTAAGTGACAAATTTCTGGCATTGTAGGATAAACACTGGACTGGAAGGTCACTTTGAACCACAAGGCCAGCAGTTTAAACTCACCAGCGGCTCCTCAGAAACCATATATAGCAGGGGTTGGGAACATCCAGTGCTCGGGCCATATAAAGGCCACAAAATCAATTGATCTGGCCCCTGCCAAGGCAACCACAGTTCCTTAGGGTTGAGTTCATTAAATGTTTGGTCAAATATAGCAGGGTAAGTTTTAAGTTGATAATTTTTTATGGCCTGCCAATGATGTTACAAATTTTGGCAGAAAAAAGTCCCCATCTCTGCTATGAGTTGGAATCGACTCGACAGCACTTAACAACACGCCATATAAACACACAAATCTAACATAGCCAGTTCCAGAGTGAGGGAGAGGAAGTGGGGCATACAAATGACAAAACACAGAATAATTTACCTCCTAAGAGAGAAAGACCTGCTTTGAGTAGAGACATATAGTGCGAGCAGGCCTGGAGCCTGATAGAATATAACTCTGGTCCCTTGAGAATCAAAAGTAAAGGACTTAAAGTATATGGGACATGAGATGGTAACCTTGGGAGAGAATCACTTCTAGGGGAAAGGTGTATGATATAGGAGCAGGGGCTCCTCCTTGGAGACCTGATAGTGAAGGGAAAGAAAAAAGGAAAAGGTAGAAAAGAAAATCAGAAAACCAAAAGGTACACCATCCTTCACCCCACAGAAGAATCATTTCACAGTATTAACAGAAGAGGGTGCTCTTGAACGAAGACATCCAATTGTTATTGTTTAGTGCCATCAAGTCAGTTCCGACCCATAGCAACCCTGTATAGGGTTTCCAAGCAGCCTCTCCAAATCCTCACTTCTGTGTTACTGCTCATCAGAAAAATAAGGCAGTCTAAAATGAACAGAAAGTGGCAGATGACATTAATATAAAATACTATGAGAAAAAAATAAAAAATGAAATAAAATCATTTCAAGTATTGCAACCAGTGTCACAAAATGTGTGACATTGTTGTATAAATTTTTGATTTTTTTAAAAAAAACTTTTTATTGTGAATTCTTTAAAAATTTTCAGAGCAGATCATCAGTTTTACATCCAGCAAATCACACACTTTGTTTCATCTCTCTATGTAACAACAGTTATTCTACCTTCTCCTTCCTGCCTTTGGTTTCTATGTCCATTCCACCCTCCTTACCAACCCTTCTGAACCTTATCCCAGGTAAATGGTGCCCTTTTGACCTTCACAATTGTTGCTTGTTGAATGTAAAACTAATATGTTCTGTAAATGTTCACCAGTCCACAATAAAAGGTCCCCAAATTTTTTTTTCAAGTACTAAAAACCTTCCCTCCTAACCCGTTACACAGTCTACAACGTTGAATTAAATGTTCTTTAACAAGCTTTTAAGAGACAGTAGGAAAGCTCAATATTCATCATCCAAAACAAGGCCAGGGCTGACTGTGAACAGACCATCAATTGCTCATATACAAGTTCAGGCTGAAGCTGAAGAAAATTAAATTAAGTCCATGCGAGCCAAAATTAGACCTTGAATATATCCCACCTGGATTTTGAGATATCTAAAGCACAAATTTGATATATTAGACACTAATACTGAAGACCAGAAGAGCTGTGGGATGACAGCAAGAATATTATCCAGAAAGAAAGCAAAAGGTCATCAAAAGTAAGACAGGAAAGAAAGAACCAACTAAAATGGATGTCAGAATCTGAAGCTTGCTTTCCAGTGTGTACTAAAGCAACTGGAAAAAAACGAGGAAGTATAAAAACTGAACAGAAAATTTCAAAGGGCAGCTCAAGAAGACAAAGGACAAGTATTATAAAGAAATGTGCAAAGATCTGGAGTTAGAAAACCAAAAGGAAAGAACACACTCAGCACTTCTCATGCTCAGAGAACTGAAGAAAAAATTCAAGCCTCAATATTAAAAGATTCACTGGACTGCAAGGTCAGTTTGAACCACAAAGTTAGCAGTTCAAACTCATCAGCCACTCTTTGGAATTCCTATACAGGCTCACTATGAGTTGGAACCAATTCAACAGCAGTTAACAACAACATAGGTAAAATATTGAATGATACAAAAAGCATCAAAAGAAGATGGAAGGAATAAACAGAGTCACTGTATCAGAAAGAAATGATCGCTGTTGAGCCATCTGAAGAAGTAGCATGTGATCAAGAACCAATGGTACTGAAGGAAGAAGCCCAAACTGTACTGAAGGCATTGGCAAAAAACAAGTCTCCAGGAGTAGATGAAATACAAATTGAAAATTTTCAATAAACTGATGCAACTCTGGAGTTGGAAAGCTGGATTATATGAAGAAGAATGTGACATCAGGATTGGAGGAAGACTCATTAACAACCTGCATTATGCAGGTGATACAATCTTGCATGTTAGAAGCTAAAAGGATTTAAAATACTGATGAAGATCAAAGACCACAGCCTTCAATGTTGATGTGCTGCACCTCAGTGTAAAGAAAACAAATATCTTCGCAACTAGACAGATAAAAAACATCCTGATAAATGGAGAAAAGATTGAAGTTGCCAAAGACTTCATCTTGCTTGATCAACCATCAACACTAACCTAATGGAAGCAGCAGTCAAGAAATCAAATGACATATTGCATAAGGCAAATCTGCTGCACAAGACAAGACCTCTTTTAAGTGTTCATGAACAAAATACCATTTTGAGGAGTAAAGTGCACTTGACCCAAGCCATGGTATTTTCAATAGCCTCATATGCATGTGAAAGTTGGACAGTGAATAAGGAAGACCGTAAAAGAATTGACACATTTGAATTGTGGTGTTGGAGAATATTAAAAGTACCATGGACTTTCAGAAAAACAAACAAATCTGTGTTGGAAGAAGTACAGCTAGAATGCGTCTTAGAAGCTAGGGTGGAGTCTTTGTGTCTTATGCTTCTGACATGTTATCAGGAGTCCTTGGAGAAAGACATCATGCTTGGTAAAGTGAAGAAGGCTCAGCAAAAGAGAGGAAGAACACCCCCTCCCCAATGAGACAGATTGGCACAGTGACAGCAACAATGTGATCGATCACGTGTAACAATTGTGTGAATGGTGTAGGCCCAGGCAGTGTTCCACTCTGTTTTAGGCATAGGGTCGCTATGAGTTGGCACCTAGCCACAACAACAAACAAGCTTTTGAAAGGAGTCCTTTTGGCACTGTAAGAGGCCCTTTAGTAGGAACCAATTCTATGGCACTTAATGATGAGTGACGATTATGAAAAAAGTGTTAAAAAGTAAAGATGTCAATTTGGGATGAAAGTGTGCCTGACCCAGCCTATTTTCAATTATCTCATATGCATATGAAAACATAAGGAATACCAAAGAAAAATTGATGCATTTAAATTATGGTTGGTGGAGAATATTGAATATGCCATGAACTACCAAAAGAATCTGTCTTGAAGGAAGTACAGCCAGAATACTTTTTATAAGTGAGGATGGGGAGACTTCATCTCACATACTGTGGACATGTTATCAGGTGGGGCCAGTCCCTGGAAAAGGACATCATGCTTAGTAAAATAGAGGGACAACGGAAAAGAGGAAGACCCTCAACAAGATAGATTGCCCCAGTGGCTGCACCTGTGAGCTTAAGCATAGCAGTACTTGTGAGGATGGCCCAGGACTGGGCAGTGTTTCCTCCTGTTGGACATGGGGTTGCTATGAGTAGGAACCGACTTGATGGCACTTAACAAAACCACAACAACAAAGAAGAAAAACAAAATATTGGAACAGGATTAATAATTTAAAGCTATAGCACAAGAAAATATTCTAGAAATAACTGGCCTAGATTTATTGTAAGAACCTACTGTGCACCAGAAAATTGATCCAGTAAACTCCTAACACATATCCCAGTAAACTTTTAGGCTTTAAAGTATAGGAAAAATCCTCTGGACTCACCTCCTCTTCTAACTTCCCACCCCAGTAAGTTGTTTTTATTTTAAAAACAAAAACAGGAAAACAGACATCAGACATCAAACTTCTCAACAGCATCGTGTAAAGCAAGACAAGTACTTTCAAGACAGGACTTTTACAGTTGGCCAGTCTTCAGATATCAAAGCTATATATACAAACTTAAACAAGCAGTAACTCAGAGACTATCATGCAAGCCCTTCCTGAGGAATCTACCCACAGATAAGCTTTATCCTGGTGTGGCGCTGTGTGATAAAGCACTGGACCAAAAGGTCGGTTTGAACCACAAAGTTGTTGGTTCAAACTCACCAGCCACTTCTTGGAAACCCTGTACAGGGTCCCGATGAGTCAGAACCAACTTGATGGCAGTTAACAACAATCTAAGAGATAATTGGAGACATTTTGGCAAAAGGCCTGATAGCGAGCATTGAATGGTCAATTGAAAATCTAACATGAAAACAAAGGTGGTGACAGGGTCAAAGAGTACATATTGTATTCTGACCAAACAATAATACAACCAAAAAAAAAAAAAAAAAAAAAAAAAGACTAAAAAACAAGAGGAAAATGAAATAAGTTACTTGATTAT
>NW_006408624.1:9506789-9517535 GCF_000296735.1 Chrysochloris asiatica
GGAGAAAGATGAGGCTTTCTACTCCCGTAAGGATTTACACCCTTGGAAACCCTGTACAGGGTCTCTAAGGGTCGGAACTGACTCGAAGGCACTTAACAACAAGTAGTTACAAACCAAACCTTGTAAAGTCTATTAAAAATCGGAATTACATACAATGGTTTAAAATAACCATTTCCGCAGCCTCTGGGAGAGCTGCTAGATTTGGAGGAGCTGGGAGGAGGGAAGAAGGGGGTCCCTACCTCTTTCTCCAACCCATGGGATGACTGTCAAGGGGCAGCCACTGAACTCCCAAGGTGGCCAGGGCAGAGGTGTGGAGAAGTCCCCACAAAGGGCAGCCCAGGTTCTGGCCTGGCAGTTGCCAAGATACCTCTCTAAGAACATTAAGCACCTGGCAGGGGTCCCACTCATTGGCTGAGTCTTGTCTGTGGCCCTGGATCTTCCAGAGGTGCACAAGTGCCATAATGGTTGTGGCTGGGATAGCTGAGGAGAGAACCGGAAGCTTCATGTGTGGTCTTAGAAGGTCTGAGTATTTGGGACCTTGCAGAGCATTGAGTGAGGAAAGGCTCCTTGTTCCTTAGCTTTAGTCCTCATGACACGAGACAGGTCCTGCCCCCATCCTTGAGAATGCTCATTTGTAAAAGTGGAGTTTGATTGCAGCTTTCTGACCATCTCCCTGTCCTGACTGACTGACCTTACAGGGGACTGGAACAGGAAAAAGAAAATAGCTTCTCCTGCTGACTAGATCCAGTATTCCTCCTTCCCCTCCCTGAATGTTATTAGTCTCTGTCAACATCTTACTTCTGAAAAGTCTGTCATTTATATGGTCTCGAGCATAGCAACAATAGTGAGGTTGGCCCAGGATCGGGCAGTGTTTCGCTATGAGTCGGTACTGACTCCATGGCACCTAACAACAAACAACACCATGTCCTTGAAATGATCTATTGAAGTCCAGGGCAGTTTTGTATGACAGTTTTCTATACCTTTGCCTCATTTTCCTCTTCCTCACAGACAGGACTCTAGGCTGCATTTTGCACTAGTTGGCTGAATGCCCACAGTCTAGTGTGAAAGTCTCCTCTTTGCCTTTCAGATGACCCAACAGATGGCTGGGATGAACTTCTATGGAGCCAGCGGCATGATGAACTATGGACAGTCAATGAATGGCAGCAACGGACAGCCAGCCAATCAGACTCTCAGTCCTCAGATGTGGAAATAGAAACAAGCACCTGTGTGGCTACCACTCTCCTCGGCCCTCTCTTCCTTTCTCATCTTTCCCCAACTCCTCCCACCCCATCCCATTTTCCTACCTCTCTCTTTTGGTTTAGAAATCACTCAACGAGTCATTTGGGGTTTGGCAATCTGCTCAGCTCTGCCATTTCCCAAACCCTCAGACCTCTCTGTTGCTTCATGTTGCACATGCTCCCTGGCCATGCTGACATCTCTCCCAGCCTCAGCCCCTAGTCAGCTCCTAGTACCAGCCAGCACCTTGAAAATGGTTGGCAGAGGCACTTAACTGCGGGAGAAATGCGCCCACTACTGAGTAACCTACCCTCCAAGAGAAACCTTCTGCCAGACTGAGAAAGGGCTGTAGGTTGTGTGTTGTAGGCCAAAAAAAGAGGGTTTGAGGTCCTTTATTACATATCAGTAAGTGGTTTCAATTTTAAATGTATGGTAGGAGAGGGAGGCATCATGCTCCTATAATTTATGGGACTAAGAAAGCACTGAAATCAAATTAAGTACTCCTTGGTCTTGAATCAGGTTGTCAACTAGCCCTGGGATGAGATAAGACACCCCCCCCACCCCCCTCCCAGGAAGGTGAGCAAAAATAATGCTCTACTTTGTTTTTAGTCGTTTTCTACATCTGAGATTCCAGGGCCTGCTTCTTCATTCAGCCTTTATCAGCACCAAAGACTTTATGAAGATCCTGCAGAAACACACGGCCTGCCCCCCCACCCCCGCCTCCAATGAGGGGTGACCCCATGGCTGGAGAACCAACCCCTTCCATGGGAATGCAGAGCTTAAAGTGTATACTTCATATGTGTGGGTGCGGGTGGTGTGGCTTATACCTTCTGCCCACTCCCCATCTGCCCTGGGCATTTTTGGTGGTGTTTAATTTTAGGTTTACAACAGAGAGGAGTTAATTTATCAACAGCTTAAAACTGTTGC
The DNA here is from genome assembly GCF_000296735.1 of Chrysochloris asiatica. Lineage (NCBI taxonomy): Eukaryota > Metazoa > Chordata > Mammalia > Afrosoricida > Chrysochloridae > Chrysochloris > Chrysochloris asiatica. The sequence goes on from NW_006408624.1 coordinate 9,508,953, forward strand.
CAGTTTTTCTCATACTTTTAAAAAATTGCAATCATTTCTAGCTGTCTTCTTCCTTACCCCTCCTCCCAACCTGCCAATCATTCTTTCTTGCCTCTGTACCCTGGAGTGTTCTGTATCCCCACTTTTTCAGGTGTATGAGGCGGAGAGCCTGGACAGCTTCCCTTATCCATCATTGTTCACCCCACTTGAAAATTAAAACTAGGAAACTTGGCTTAAACGATCTCACCTTTGGGAACCACAGTTCCTGGCTGCCTTTCTCCTGTGTATGTGTAAATTCCTTAATAAATATTGCAGGGAAGGACTGTTTGATGACTCTTACTGTGTCACTCTTGGAGGAGGGTAAGGTGACCACAAGTTGTTTTCCTTTGAAAGGGCAGTTCCTTCAATTCCTGTACTTAAGGGGGAAAAAATTCCTGTACTGGGGACATATGCCAGGCCCAGGTTCAGTGATTCAGAAAGGGGGTATCCCTCAGTGGTGGCTAGCTAGAGTTGTAAGTGGTGCATGAACAGAGAGAGAGAGAGCTGCAAGAGCACAGAGCATTTAGGGAAGCAAAAGCATTTCAGTGTTTCTAAGGTATGACGTGAGGGTTTATGAGAGGTGACACTGAGGAGGGAGATCATGGAGGAGGTTCCTGTATGCTTAAAAGTGCTGTAAACAGAGTGACAGATTCCAGTTTTAAGCAGTACACCCTTTCAATGCTGTAAAGAATGTGCTTTAGGGAACAAGACTAGAGTTAAGCTACAAGAGAGATGTCCAGAGCCGAACTAGGTTCATGGTAATAAATTTAGGAGAGAATCAAGCAGTTCACGAACTGTTTATGAGATGTCGAAGGTTAAATATGCTGGGAAAAGATTGTTACGTCACTTCTTGTATGAAGGGACTTCAAAAAGTTCATGGAAAATTTTAACTAAAAGATACAAATGAAAACATATAAGCTTTAGGTGGGGCATTCCCACTAGACAGGACAAGCAGACCATCCTGGAACAGTTCGAGTGACAGAAGATACATCTTCAAAGAAAGATCATCAGGAAAACCCCAAAACAAAAATGGCAGTATGATTGGCTACTATAAGAATAAGCAAGTTGTTCACCAGGAAGCCATCAGGGTAAGCTATCAGGTCTCTTCAGGACAACCCCTCCCCCACAAGACTGAAACTCAAAGGGAACACATAAGCAGGCATGCAAGCTTGCTGGTGACCACGTTGGTCTACTGGTGAGTGGAAGAGAGAGAAAGGCAGCAGCAATGAAGAAATGGGCTGAGTTCAACCACATACCATAGACTCTGGTGACCTGGAGATGAGAGAGAGAAGGGCTGATTGGTCCAAAGTGTGGTGAGACCTGGGAACACCTGAACCCATGGACAAGAACATAGCAGCAGAGGGCTAGAGCTGAGAGTAAAGCATTCAGCTGATATGAAGTGAGGGGAGATGCACAAGAACACCCTAACTTGTAGGTAATACCCATTTGACCTAGCTTCGATGGCTTGATAATCAGAACTCGAATAGAAGAAGACAGAAGTTTTTTGAAAAAGGAAACAAGGGTAAATTACTACAATTTGATTAACTTGACCTATGTTCATGGAGGTGGTTATTGTTAAGTGCCGTCAAGTCGGTTCCGACCCATAGTGAGCCTGAACAGGGTTTCCAAGGCTATGAATCTTTACAGGAGCAGAATGCCTCATCTTTCTCCCGTGGAACAGCTGGTAGTTTTGAACTGCTGACTTTTCGATTCAAAGCCCGATTCGTAACCACTGCGCTACCAGAGCTCCTTCATGGAGGTAGTAGCTCAAAATACCAATAGAGAGGGAAGGAGTCCTCACATCAAGTATCAATGCTATCCCCTCTGTATACAGGGTAGATAGAGATGGGCAACTTAGATGACGTTGTTATTAAGTGCCATCAAATTGATTCCGACCCATAGTGACCCTGTATAGGATTTCCAAGAAGCAGCTGGTGAGCTTGAACCGCCAACCTTGCAAACTTAGACATTGGCTACCTAAAATGAGGGGGTGATAAAGGCACAAAGTGACTGCCTTACAAGGTTTCAAGAGGGAGTTTTGAGTATGTGGGGGAAGATAGAGTCCCCACTGAATAGTTTTCATCTTGTCTAGATGGGTTTGGTAAAAAGAGATGGGGATAAGATTCTTATGATTCAATAGTAATTGTTATCATGACTAATTTCGACTGTCACAATTGTAAAGGTAGAAGTTTTGTAACAAACACAGGGGAGTAGTTAATATCGCAGTCCAGAAACAGAGGATCCTAGGACCATCAAAGGAGAAGAACACAAGTGGAATGCTAGACTTTATCCAGAGAATCAGTGACACCAGAGATGGATGGAGGCAGAGATGAGGGCATGGAGAGATGGAGCAGCTGAGGACTCTAGATATATGGAAAAAGAGGGACTGAGAGATGGCAGCCAGGAGGCAGGCTTGCAGAATGTGCCCTTTGGTAGTGTAAATTATTATATATGCCTGAGTTTTTTGGGTTTTTGTTTTTAAAGAGCTAAAATAAATAGAAATACTGTTAACTGATGGTACATGGGGGGGATTATAATCATTGTAATGAAACAATTTGATTTGTTGAAGGTAAAACTGATGATCTGCCCCGTAAACTTTCGCTCAATTCATGATAAAAACTTTAAAATGTATATATATAAGCTTTGTTTCTTAGCATAAGCTCCCTCAAGGGCAAGACACTGTAGTGATGATACCAGCCACTTTAGTCCAGTGCTAAAAAACTGGACTTTAGGGTCCTGGAATTTAGCCATATCAATGCCATCTTTTTTTATATTTTATTAACTGAAGAAAAATGGGTGTCCTTTAAAGATTTTTTGAGATTGGAAAACAGAAGTCCGACTGTAAGGTGGATGCCAGTGATTTCCCATGGAAGTTTTTGCAAAATCGCCCTTGTTTGATGAGAGGGATGAGCAGGAGCCTTGTCCTGGTGGAGAAGGCCTCTCTGGTGAAGCTCGCTTGGATGTTTTTCTGTAAAGCTTTGGCTAACTCTCAAAACACTCTCATAAAAAGCAAGCACATTTGTTCTTTGGCTCTCCAGAAAGTCAACAAGCAAGATACCTTGAGCATCCCAAAAAACTTGCCATGACCTTTGCTCCTGACTGGTCTGCTTTTGCTTTAACTGGACCACTTCCACCTCTTGGGAGTCATTGCTTTGACTGTGCTTTGTCTTCAGGATTGTACTGTGAAAGCCGTGTTTCATCTCCTGTTAAAATTCTTCAGAGAAGTACTTCAGGACGTTCCTTTAGTGAAGGTCTTGCCAAAGCATTTAAAACTAAAGAATGGAAAAGAAGATAAATATTAACAAAAAGACAAATATGAACACAATAGACTTTTTAAGACAAAGCATTATTAGAAACGCTTTCTTTATATAATAAAGGGTTTAATTCACAGGGAAAATAAAACAATTCTAAACCAGTATGCATTTTTTTCTAAAAGCCCAAAGTAAATAAAGCAAATATTGATAGAACGTATGGGGAAAAGAGACAACCCATCATGATAATGGAAGATTTCAACACACTGCCTTCAGATAGTGATATGTCAAGAAAACAAAAAAGATTCTTAGAGATTTGTGAGATAACACAGTAACAAACTTGATTTATTAGAATAAAATAGAATTCTCACCAGAATATATATATTTTCAAGTACACATGGAACATTAATAAAAATTGACTCCTGTACTACAAGAAGCTTTGGTAGTGTAGTGGTTATGAATCAGGCTGCGAACCTCAAGGTCAGCAGTTCGAAACTACCAGGTGTTCCATGGGAGAAAGATGAGGCTTTCTGCTCCCGTAAAGATTTGCATCCTCAGAAACCTTGTAAAGGGTCACTATGAGTTGGAACCGACTCCACGGTTGTTGTTGTTGTTGTTAAGTGCCATCGAGTCGGGTCCGACCCATAGCGACCCTGTACAGGGTTTCCAAGGGTGTAAATCTTTACGGGAGTAGAAAGCCTCATCTTTCTCCCGCGGAGCGGCTGGTAGTTTCGAACCGCTGACCTTAAGGTTCGCAGCCCGATTCGTAACCACTACGCTACACAACAACAACTACAAGTATCTACAGATTTCAAAGATTTGGTATCAAAATGTGGGATTCTGTACCCACACATAATTAAGCTAGAAACTAATCATTGAGATAAAAGAAAATCTCTGCATTTGGTAACATTCTGGTAAGTAATACCAGAGTCCAAGAAGAAGCCATGTTGGGGAAAAAGGACTAAATAATCTACATATCAAAGAGTCCTGGAGTGGCGCTGTTGTGTAAGCACTGAACTGCTAACCACAAAGCCAGTGGGTCAAAACCACCAGCTGCTCCTTGGTCACTATGAACCAGAACCAACTCAACACTTAATAAAAACAACAACACATATTGTGGGATGTGGTGGAAGTGTCAAGCCGTTAATGCTTATATGAGAAGAAAGACAATGAGTAACTCATTGTCTTTCTTCTCATAAAAGTAAAAAAAATAATTTTGAAAAGTTATGCATCAATGAACTAGAAAATAAAAACAGTGAAAATACATAGAAGATAAATAAATCTAAATTTTAATTTTAAAAAGATTCATCTAATAGACAAATATCTAGAAAGAGTAATCAAGAAAGAGTTCTGTTTCTGGCAAATACCTGGAATGATTCTCTGACAGTAACTAATTCCAGATTAAAAATTTAAACTCTGTTCAAATGAATCCAGGAGCTGGCAAGATAGAAGGAATACTCAAGCCAAGAACAGTGAAGGCAAAATCCCAGGAGATAATTGGAACACTGAAAACTGCTTTTAATGAGGGTGTTTGCCAAACTGGATAAGTATAAGTAGGTTTTTTAAGTCCCATGGGTTTGGACATGGTTCAGGGCCTGCTCAAGTGAGTAGCCTAATAGGAGACCACCTCATAAAACTTTACCACAGTGAACCGTTATTGCCCTGTTAAAAGGAAGTAGAAATAAACCCTCCCAGGCAGCAAGAAAATTACAATCTCAAACCTTGGTGCTGAATGGAAAGAAAAAATGAAACAATCTTCCCTGAATATTTGTAAATCCAAGAAAGCCCTTACATGCGTTGTTATTGTCATCAAGTTGGTTCCGACTCATAGTCACCCTGTAGCTAGGGTTTCTGAGGAGAAGCTGGAGGATTTGAACTGCCGACCTTGTGATTCAAACTGACCTTGTGGTCTAGTGCTTATTCTACTGCGCCACACCAGAACTCCATGAGTTTAGCACTCAGAAATCACACATCCTAAAGAAATGTACATTTTTTTCAGATAATGAGATCTGAAAAATCTCAGGATAAGAATTTAACTCCTGGTGTGGTACTTTAAGATCAGCACTGGGCTTCGAACCACAAGGTTGATAGTTTAAACCCACCAGCCACTCTTCAGAAACCCTATACAGGGTCACTATGAGTCGGAAATGACTTGATGGCATTTAACAACAGCAGTCCTGAACTAGAACTGTTCTCAGGTGCCTGATAAAATCAGATGCAAATCTTACTTTGCTTTCATTTCAGGCTCCAAAGAATTTTCACAGATAAAATTACCAGGAAAATGATGACATTAAAAAGATAACTAAAAGCTAACAAAAATTACTAATCCAATAAATAAATTGTCATGAATGTAATCTATGACAACAGAATTTGAAAAATGTTTCAGATATTAGAATTATGACATGTAGAACGTAAGTATATGTTATTATATTCGAATAAATAAAAGAAGTTTGAAAATTTAAGCAAAGAGAGGGAAATTTTTTTAAAAAAGAAATCTCAAAAATGTGAGGGAAAGGGCGCAGGGTTTGAAACATGGTGGACGATGTGAACCAGCAACAAACTACCAACACAGTAGAGGAGCCTCTGGATCTTATCCGGCTCAGCCTGGATGAGCGCATTTATGTGAAAATGCGAAATGACCAAGAGCTTCGAGGAAGGTTACATGCTTATGATCAACATTTAATATTGGGAGATGTGGAAGAAACTGTGACTACTATAGAAATTGATGAAGAAACATATGAAGAGATATATAAATCAACAAAACGGAACATTCCGATGCTCTTTGTTCGGGGAGATGGGGTTATGTTGGTTGCCCCTCCACTGAGAGTTGGCTGAAACATTGAATGTGTCCTGTGTGGAAATGAAGAGACTTTATACAACTGCTTCTTTAAGACAGAATATATTCAAAAGAGAAACTTGTGTAAAATTAGATAATCAGAAATGACCAAGGATTCTTCCACTCTTGAAATGAGTTGATTTGCAAGCTCACAGGTTAAGTGACAGTTTTCTTTTTCTCCAGCCCTTCCAATAAGTATAATCACAAAATTTAAAAAAAAGAAAAGAAAGCTCAAAAATGAAAAGGATGATAGTTGAAATTACAAGTCAATAGTTGGGTTTTAACAATATGTTAGATATAGTTGAAGATAGAATTTATGAATTAAGTGATGGTTCCATTCCCTGCCCACCTCCTACACACACACACACACACACACACACACACACACACACCAGAATGTAGCCAAAAGAGACAGATGGAGAGGTTAGGGATATGGATGAAAGGGTAAGGAACTGTTAAGACCCTAATTGGAGTTCCAGAAGGAAAGGAAAGAGTATAGACAAATATAATACGAGGGTAAGTAAAAACATTTTGCTACTGGGATTCCAGTTCACACAAGCATGGGTTATTCCAAATAAAATGGGTTTAAACATGTCTTTGCAATCAGTGGATGGTTGCATACAGGTTCTCTCGGTAATACAGTTGTCTTAGTCTTGTTAAGGATCCTTTCCAAAAAGATCCAATCAGAACAGTGGCTTCTGAGAGGATCTGCTGGACCAGTTAAATCCAAGGCAGAGACATTAGCTCAAGGTTATGTTGAGTGTTGTGGGGGACTCCAAAGGTCTAATTATGGTATTGGAGAAGAATATTAAAAGTCCCGTTTGTTCCAGAAGAACAAACATCTGTCGGAGGAGGTGCAGCCAAAATGATCCTTAGAAGCAATGATGAGGAGACTTCATCTCATATTTCAGATATGTTATCAGGAGGGACCAGTCCCTGGAGAAAGACATCATCCTAGGTAAAGTGTAAAAGAGTAAGCCCTCCAAAGAGCTGGATCGGCACAGTGACAGCAACAATGGGCTCAAACGTAACAATTGTGAGGGTAGTGCAGGACAAGGAAGTGTTTCATTCTGATTTGCATAGGGTCGCTATGAGTCGGAACTGACTCAATGGCACCTAACAACACCAAAGGGATAATCTTGATAGATTTTCTCCAAGGACACAGGACAATTACGGGGCTTATAAAAAAGTTTTAAGAAAATTGAAAACTGCATTGGTGAGAAAAGGGCCAAAAATGTTGCACCAAAAATATTTTTTCCACCTTGAAAATATATCTGCTCATTATTTGAGCATGGCAATTTGGGAGGGAGAGTCTATCCTGATAATAAACATGTCAAAAGCAGTTTGTTCTCTACTAGGCGAGTGTCTTATGATTTATGAAGCACATCTATCATATTTTGGTGGTTTGGAAAGCTCAAGTGAAGTGAAGCTCACAATGACAGGAATCTCTGTTCTCAACCCTGATGATTCAGTAGATCAGTCCATGGATGGAGACGTCTATGAACTCTGGTAGAAGAACCACAAAGAAAGCAACTATGATTTTCAAAGCTATGCCCTCTCTGGGCTCTGATGGGGATGGAACCCCTGATCATAAGACCTCAGGTACCATGGGACCAGAGCTGCCCATCATGAACTAGCTGATGATCTGGCTGACCCTTATCCTTGGAGGACTCCCAATGTTAGTATCTTTTCTCTAAGGCGGATCAGATTCATGAAGTTTCTTTATATCTGTTTTTCAGAGAGTATCAGCCTGGATAGGAACATTCTGGAAAGAAGGTTGAGAGTCTCAAATTCAGTGTGTAAATTTACGTTTATCTTCACCCCACCCTCTCCTATATTTTCAGCATAGTACCCAGCCCTCAAGGAGTCCTGGTGTGGCACTGGAGGATAAGCACTGGACCGCAGCGTCAGTTTGAACTCCAAGGTCGGCGGTTCAAACTCACCAATCGCTCCTTGAAAACCCTATACAGAGTCGCTATGAGTCAGAACCTACTCACCAGGACTAAACAACAATAACCCGGCCCTCAACTGGGCCTAGTGTCCCTCAGTTCAGAGACCCCTATGTTTCATCCTCCCTTGAGACTACTTCCCCTGGTTCCTTCAGTAGAGAGTAGCATAGGGATGTTGAGAATTTAACTGCTTTTTACACAAATTTGCAACCAGCGTTCTATTTTTAGGAGCTCTGGTAATGTAGTGGGTTATAATTGAACTGTTAACCACAAAGTCAGTAGTTCAAATCTACCAGTCGCTCAGGGGGAGAAAAATGAGGCTTTCTGCTCCCACAAAGACTTACAACCTCAGACACCCTATACATGGTCGCTGTGAGTTGGAACCAACTGGATGGGGCTTAACCACCACCATTACCTCTGCCGCTCTACTTTCAGCCTTTCTCTAGTTACAAAGGAGCTTTGGTAGCGTAGTGGTTACGAATTGGGCTGCGAACCGCAAGGTCAGCAGTTCGAAACTACCAGCTGTTCC